>NC_067229.1:43728888-44031111 GCF_019924925.1 Ctenopharyngodon idella
TAGCACAACAATAGTGATCATCAATTATGATAAGCCTAATACTCACAATAAAAATAATCAAATAAATCATAACATAGTGTCAGAGGTAAGAGGTGGATTATCCTTCATCTGAAATGTTTGTCTTTTCATCCTGAAATGCAAGGCAAACGTGGATCACAATAATTAGGAACCACAGTTTCCACAAATTCCTTCACTCGATTGGGATGTTCTCTTTTATTCTGGACGGCAAGGGCAGTGACTGTAACATCAAATGTATTTTGCAGTATTAAACACATATTTATACCGATTTCAACAGGCTCTGAAAATTCTTCAAAAAGAACACAAAGAATGGCCTTCTCAGCTGCTATAGTTGCAACTCTAGCGTCATCAGAACAGGGTGTTCAACGCACCACCGTTTCCGTTTAAAAAACGTTTTGCAATGTTTTGTCGGGGCTGAACGCAGCCCTGATTTAGTGTGGCTTATCCAGAGTCAAACAGGAGGAAAGAGAAGTCATGAAGGAAACAGGAGCATTCATGTTTAATACAGGTTTTATTACATATTAAATTATTATTATTGATTATTAACATCTTTAAAATACCTCACATTAATTTAGCTAATTGCAATTAAATAATAAAGACATCTGATAACAACTGTGTTTACATCCACTTTACAAACTGAGACAACACTTTAAACTATACTACTTTGTCTTTATCAGTTCAATATGATAAATAAAAAACAATAAATAAACTTAAATCAGCCTGTAAAAATGTCCATGAGAGAGGACTCTGGCTTTAATATTTTAAGAGTTAAGATGTGTTTAACTGATATTTTAAACCAACTGTAAAATAAAGCATAGATAAGAGGATTCAGACCTGAGTTAATATACAAAGTCCATAATAAAAATGTAATTGTGGTAAAAGAGATTACTGTGGTCCCCGTTAAAGACAAGATATAGTATGGAATAAGGCACAGCAGATAAACTGTCACAATAATTCCTAATGTCAGAGCAGCTTTTCTTTCAGATTTCCTCCTCACTGAACCTTCCATTACACTTTTACCACTCTTCATCATAGAGTTTATAACTTTCACCTGTTGATTAACAACATAAAATATTCTCAAATATGCAGTGATCATCACAATACAAGGCAACATGAAGGAATATATCACATCAATGACTCTGCAGGTAAAACTAAGTGTTAAGGTACACTCTCCGTAACACTCATCTGTTCTGTTTGAAGGGTCAAAATATTTGTTGCTGATTACAATGGCAGTGTTGTAGGCTGAGGAGAAAAACCAACAGAGACAGATGCTTACTAAAGTTTTAGTCATTGTTATTTTCTGTGGGTACAGTAAAGGGTGACACACAGCCACATAACGATCAACAGCTATTAAAACTAAATTACTAAGAGATGTTGAGCCGAGCAGTCCCATGATTATCATAAACAGTCCACAGAATGTGTCTCCAAAGTACCAGCATGTCTCAATCAACTTTATGGCATCCACAGGCATCACAATAAGTCCCATAAGCAGGTCAGCCACAGCCAGAGAGAGAATAATCAGGTTGGTTGGAGTGTGAAGCTTCTTGAAGTGAGAGATGGAGATGATCACCAGCAGGTTCAGAAACACAGTCCATGCTGACAGCAATGAAAAAAACACATACATGATATTATATTCATGTCTGGAGCGTTTTTCCTTGATACACGATGAGATGATGGCAGGAAAGCAGTATTGAGTCTCATGATCCTCTGTCTCATAGGCCATGAGTGAGTCTCCTCCTGTTAGGAGTTTGTTCTGCTCTCCTTACTGTCCTTTCATTTATACAGTGTCTGATCAGAATGACCAACCCATCTAACGCCCACTCTGATGATGTGTAATGACAATTATTTGCTTTCATTTCAACTTTGGCAGTAAAATTGCTGATCATAAGAGACAAATGAGAGATATGAAACTGTTTTTACATGATGCTATATCCACACCAATAGGTGTCAGCAGAAAGTAAAAGAATACTGTCAAATCTGCTGTAAGTGCATCAGTGGTCACTATATAAATATGTGGTCACAAACAAAATACACATACTACAGTGGGGGCTTCTGATGCTTGTCACTAATATCAATGACGAATGCAAGGCCAAGAACCTCTTCTAAATAAATCATATCTGAAATACATTTACACACAAACATTGTGATTTTTACATACTGATTATGTAACATTAGACAGCTGCCTTCTAACTGTTACAAACTGTGTTGCTGCAGCAGGGATGAGTCAGAAACGGACTTCTATGAAAATAGGGTATTAATTCAACAAGGGATCAGAACAGCGAACACGTTAAACAACCAAACAACAAGAACGGACCAGGAGTGCAGTAGACGGGTACGGAGGTCTCCAGGGCGGGTCTAGGAGTTCGGGCAGTCATGGCAGGTCAGGAGCCTCGGGCAGCCATGGCAGGTCAGGAGCCGTGGCCGGCCATGGCGGTTCAGGAGCCGTGGGCAACCATGGCGGGTCAGGAGCTGTGGGCGGCCATGGTGGTTCTAGAGCCCCACCCACATGTGTTTCACCCACATGTTCCCCACCCACGGGTACTCTGGGAAACTTGGAGCGAACTTTGGGAAACTTGGAGCGGGTTCGAGGAGAAACGAACCATGCTCATGAAGGACTGGAGCGGGCTCTTGGATACTTGGAGCGGTAAGCTCAGTCCAAAAGTCAATCAACCACTCGTTCTCCTCTGGTGAGGGTTGATGGCCGCTTCCGCCATGCACTGGAGGTCTGGGCGGTTCGGCGGCAGGCTTCAATGGAAGCTTGGGCAGCTCGGCGGCAGGCTTCACTGGAGGCTCTGGCGCGGCAGCGGCCATTTTCTTCGGCCGTTTGGGCTTCGCAGTGGCCATCCTTTTGGGCGGTTTGGGCTTTTTGGCGGCCATCTTCTTGGGCGGTTTGGGCTCTGGGAAAGGCAGGACAACATGGGCAGACCCACTGGAGGGATACGTGGAGGAAACAGGCGATTGGCGAACTGGCCAGGCCGCCTGTGTTTTTGAGGGGACCAGACGAGGAAGATACGATTTTTCTTGAACCTCTTCAATTTCGAAATCAGAACCATTTAGAAAGAGAATCAGATTAATAGACTCAACTAGGGAAAAGAAACAGGCAGGTTCACTATAACGAATCGTATCCTTGTCCAGGCGTTAAGTGGAGCATCTGGCCAGTTCACCAGGCAAGAAAGCTCAGAAAATTCCTCCACGCACTTCTCCAGCAGGCAACCGTCCTCTTTAAGGGCCCATAGACGATCCACCGCTGAAACATCCTCTCTGGGAGGCACGAGAGGGATAGGGACCAGGAATAATCCCATGCTGTAGAAGTCCTTGTAGTTTGGTCCGTTCTTCTGTTACAAACTGTGTTGCTGCAGCAGGGATGAGTCAGAAACGGACTTCTACAAAAACAGCGAACACGTTAAACAACCATACAAACAACAAGAACAGACCAGGAGTGCAAGGAGTGAGTCCAACATAAAGGGTGTGCTGATGACAATGAACAGGTGCAGGGAATCCAGGGAGAGCGGGAGAGATGATGAAGAAGTGCATTCAGGTGTGGAACAAGGAGGAACATGGGAAATGGAGTCTGGGACAGGTGTGACTGTAACACTAACTGTAGTGGATCCAGATATGAAATATCATATCACATTTTTTTTTCCCCCAGACAGGATCACAATCCACAATCTTATCACAATTAGCACATTGTAAAGTTGGGTTATAAGACTATTTTTGCAAGCTACTGAACAGTACAGTCAAACTAATATTTTAACCATTTAGTCCAAAGTGAGGATGGGCGACAGAGCTAGCGCCAGGATATACAAACCAGGGGGGAGCCGGGGGATGGGGGGAGGATACACTATATTGCCAAAAGTATTGGGACACCCCTCCAAATCATTGAATTCAGGTGTTCCAATCACTTCAATGGCCACATGTGTACCTAGGCATGCAGACTGCTTCTACAAACATTTGTGAAAGAATGGGTTGCTCTCAGAAGCTCAGTGAATTCAAGCATGGTACCGTGATAGGTTGCCACCTGTGCAATAAGTCCATTCATGAAATTTCCTCACTACTAAATATTCCACGGTCAACTGTTAATGGTATCATAACAAAGTGGAAGCAATTGGGAGCAACAGTAACTCAGCCACGAAGTCATAGGCCACGTAAAATCACATGCTGAGGCGCACAGGGCGCAGAAGTCGCCAAGTTTCTACAGAGTCAATAGCTACAGACCTCCAAACTTCGTGTGGCCTTCAGATTAGCTCAAGAACAGTGCGTAGAGAGCTTCATGGAATGGGTTTCCACGGTATATATAAATAAAGAGATTCTCTGTGAGCTCAATGAAGTGACGACAGCTCTGTAATAGAGCACTCTCTACTTGCTTTCTGTTTATAACACTTTGACATTAAAGGGTTAGTTCACCCAAAAATGAAAATAATGTCATTTATTACTCACCCTCATGTCATTCCACACCTGTAAGACCTTCAGTCATCGGAACACAAATTAACTCCCTCGGGTCGGCGGTCACGCCGGCGATACCACCTCGGTTTTTTTCTTACCAGTGTGAAAGAGACTCAAAATACTCTGTCAATGTTGCACATACAATTAAGAGATACACCATTTTAATCTGTGGAATATCTTCTTTTATTTGCGTACACTCAGAGTAAAAACAAAATGTTGTGCTTTTTGCAAAATAAAGAAAACTAACATGATGTGTGATCTGTCGTCTCCCTCTGAACGAAGTCCAATCTGATAGTTCTCAGAAAATGAACTGTAACTTAGTGAATACTAATCACAAAAAAATTAGACTTATGTCTAAAGAAACGTTAAAATGTCAGGTTTTAAATCGTGTAAGTCAAATCGAAAACAAAAATTCTGTGTTTATGTAATCTGTATGAAAAGAGACACATGTCAGAAGTCTGTGATTCAGCTCATTATCCACTAATGCGGCCACGCCCACAGATCTAGCGCTATTCAGACGCAAATTCTGAGGCAATACATGTATACATCGTCTCAATCGTGTATTTATTGTCTTGAAAAGTGTTTATCTGTATGTTAAAGCCATGGTTAGAGACCTCTGGAAGACATGCCGTTAGTTTCTGGAATGTCCTGTTCTTCTTTAGATTAATTTGTGGACTAAATGTGCACAGAGCACCCTCCAGCTGCAAGTATGAATTGAAAACACAGTATCCAGCGTTCATAGTGATGACAATAAATATTGAATAAATATTACTCCTCTGTATAGAAAATTGACATAAACATATGAGAATCCATCAATATTTTTCCAAATGTGCATGCTTTTAAGCTAAAAGGCTATATGAAATGCCATAGAGGTAACATGAATGTTCAGACGCTTTGCATCACAGAAATACATTATATTTTAAAGTATATAATAGAATACCATTATTTTAAATTGTAATAATATTTCACAGTATTGCTGTTTTTTCTGTATGTTTGATATACACCATGATGAGCCTGAGACATGATCACAGAGGGTTTTTTCACAGCCTACCTGACTGAAAGGCCTCATTATTATGCAGGTCATTAGAGGTCTTTATGCGATTCTTTTGTCTTCTCAGGTGTGAATTACCTCATTATTCATGATGATTCACGCCTCCACGCATACTGTGTTTCTTGACAAAAAGTGTCTTACAAAAACTAAATCAATATATTGTTTTATATGAACGAGTAGGCAGGATAATTTTTACATCATTTTGAAGCAAAAACTCTAGTCTACAACCTCCAATACCCAGAAGTCTTGTGAACACAGATTTAATATTTTTTTTTTTTTTTGGCTTTATTTCAGTGACTTAAGTTTTTTGTTTTTTCAATAAGCACGCATAAACGTTATTCCTTCAAAAACACAAACATGTACGTACATGTTCCTCACATATTATTGTAGCCTAGTTTGTGCTGAATAAAGTGTAATGACACTTTTTCCATTAATATGTTTATGAACAACTGAAAAAAGCACAAATGTCAGGGCATGTCAAAACTTCTCCAGGGCCCCGAAAATCCTCAGACCCCAGAGGGTTAAGATATTTTTGTTGAAATCCGATGGCTCTGTCACAGTTCCCGTCACTCCCGGACTCCATCTCCCATGATCCTCCCTGGTCCACACCTGCACTCACAGCACTCCCTTTATATGGACTCACTTCCCTGCACTCCTTTGTCTGTTCTTATGTTTGCTAAATGGTGTAGTTGTTCTGTTAATGTTATATTTGAAGAATAAACCTATTATTGCTGATGTTCGTTCCTGCATCCACTCCGTAAGGACACAGCAGCACTATGGGGATTTTCCTTCTCCCGACTTCTCCCGTACTCCCCAAGACCAGCAGTGGCTCATTGACTTCTTGACTGAGCCAGTTTCTCCAGTTCCAGACTCCGCTCCAGTGCCTGAGTCGTCTCCAGTCTCCGTTCCTGTCCCAGAGTCCGCACCAGACTCCGCTCCAGTCACAGAGTCCGCTCCAGAGTCCGATCCAGTTGCCGAGCCTGCTCCAGACGCCGCTCCAGTCATTGAGCCCGCTCCAGACTCCGCTCCAGTCGCCGGGCCCGCTCCAGACTCTGCTCCAGTCGCCGAGTCCGCTCCAGACTCCGATCCAGTTGCCAAGCCCGCTCCAGACGCCGCTCCAGTCATCGAGCCCACTCCAGACTCCACTCCAGTCACCGAGCCCGCTCCAGACTCCGCTCCAGTCGCTGAGCCCTCTCCAGACTCTGCTCCAATCGTTGAGCCCGCTCCAGCCTACGAGCCCGCTCCACTCCACAAGCCCTTTCCTGCTACCCCTGGGGGATCCATGAGGCACCTGACCTGCCGTGGCGTCCCACGGCTCCTGACCCACCGTGGATCCATGAGACACCTGACTCCTGACCCACCGTGGCTTCACGAGGCACCTGACCCGCTGTAGGGTGAGCGTTATGAAGTGTTATGAATCAGCGTGTCGAATCATGATTCAGATCGCGTGTCAAACCGCCAAACTGCTGAAATCACGTGACTTTGGCGCTCCGAACCGCTGATTCGACACGCTGATTCATAATGCTCCGAAGCTTCATGAAGCAGTGTTTTGAAATTGGCCATCATTATATAGTGAAGTCCCAGAAGTATGCCACAATGTAAAAGCAGTTCAGTTGATTTGGTGATGACTATGACATTAACCACATGACCAGCATTCCTCAGCTAAGAGAGCAGTCAGTACTCATGTGCTACAGCTGTACTGAGTGAAGGTCTACAGTGGTGAGTCCAGCACAAATAATGTTACAGTAGGTCAGACCACCGTAATAGAGGAAATTAATATTACATAGAATGAGCATGTAGTTTTGATGCTTTGAAGTAAAATACAATGGGCTTTGCAAATGACACTGTGTGTGGGCCTCTCTCAAGGTAGTCACATGGGGTGATCTGTCATATACAGTGACTTCTCTTTGTTAAGTTTGTTTACTCTTACTGATGTCAGAAAACATTAATGATGTGAAAACTCAGAGGCCCAATTATAATTGTTTTGATTTATGTTCTGCATGTATTATTGCTGCAGAGATGATCCTCCACTGAGCCGTTCATTAAAGGTGTGAAATACTGTAAACACAAGACGCAAATTTTCTGCTTTGTTTGTAACTGTTTTCATTGGCAAAATAGAGCAAAAACAGTCAAAATTTACAATGTTGTGTCTAAAAATGGTCAATTCATATAACCCACTTATTGTTTATTGAACTGTTGTATAAAATAAATATCACATTATTCAATCATGCTGACATTCGAGAAAATAGATATTAGAAAGTAGAAAGCAGATGCTTAAGTATATTATGTTATAAGTAAGAATGAGGTACAAAAGGCTGTGCTGTATCATGAACCATTGTTAGGCACGACGCGAAGCGGAGTGCCTGCAACCCCTCCAGCCATGACTTATTCACGATACAGCACTAGCCTTGAGTACCTTATTGCTTTTATAAAACGGTTACCACACAATACAAATATTAAAGCCAGAAATATGTATCAATGCAACTTTAATGAAGTAAACTTTTTCTAAAAGCCTTCCTTCCGCTGGAAAAATTAGTCCCTGACCGTGAACAGCAGCAGACGTTACATTTTCATGCTATTAGATGGTGGCAAAGACTGTTTATGAGTGTATCAGTCAGTAGAGAAGACTTTTATATTGAAAAGACTGAATTGTTTTGAAAACGGAACAAGACGCAACTGACAAATGCTTTGACTGGTGCTGTTAGTCACGTGAAAACCCCTTAAAGGACAAGGACAAGATGATACATCGGACATTTAAACAGATTTTTTATTATGAACATAGGACTGACCTGAAGGAAAATGCTAAATCTGAATGCAGGTAATAAACTCGCTCACTTGATCTCTTTCTTACATCACTCTTCTACATAATACAGTAAGCTTCAATGAACAATATCAATTGAGAACATACAGCTTACGTTGCTAAGAGTGGTTGCTAAGGGTGTTGTGTAGTGATACACAGAACCGTTGGGTGAAGCGGTCATAGCTGTGTTTTATCATGAATAAAACACAGCTATTGACCAATCAGAATCAAGGACAGGAACTAACCATTTTATAAACACAAAATACAAGAACTCATACAAGGGCAATTCATATATTGAATTTTGGAGACTTTTTTTCTTTCTTCATTTTGGTGGCATTTCCAACCTTGCACAGTGCTAGCTATTTTATGTCTGTATTAAAATGTTTTAATAATGGTTTCATTTCACATCGGTGACAAACAGCGCCAAAGTTTATGGCAAACACGTCGTTACCTGGCTGTCACCCATGAATGCATCTAATGACATCTACACACACTTATAAAATATCAAAACAAGGTTAAATGTTTTTTTTTTTTTTTTTGCCTTCAATTTAGTGTGGCTTATCCAAAGCCAAATAGGAGGAAAGAGAAGTCATTAAGGAAACAGGAGTATTCATGTTTAATACTGGTTTATGTCATTACATATGAAATTATTATTATTGATTATTAACATCTTTAAAATACCTCACATTAATTGAGCTAATTGCAATTAAATAATAAAGACATCTGATAACAACTGTGTTTACATCCACTTTACAAACTGAGACAATACTTTAAACTATACTAGTTTGTCTTTATCAGTTCAATATGATAAATAAAAGAATAAATAAAATTAAATCAGCCTGTAAAAATGTCCATGAGAGAGGATTCTGGCTTTAATATTTTAAGAGTTAAGATGTTTTTAACTGATATTTTAAACCAACTGTAAAATAAAGCATAGATAAGAGGATTCAGACCTGAGTTAATATACAAAGTCCACAATAAAAATGTAATTGTGGTAAAAGAGATTACTGTAGGCCCTGTTAAAGACAAGATATAGTATGGAATAAGGCACAACAGATAAACTGTCACAATGATTCCTAATGTCAGAGCAGCTTTTCTTTCAGATGTCCTCCTCAATGAACCTTCCTTTACACATTTACCACCCTTCATCAGGGAGTTTATAACTTTCACCTGTTGATTAACAGCATAAAATATTCTCAAATATGCAGTGATCATCACAATACAAGGCAACATGAAGGAATATATCACATCAATGACTCTGCAGGTAAAATTAACTGTTAAGGTACACTCTCCGTAACACTCATCTGTTCTGTTTGAAGTGTCAAAATATTTGTTGCTGATTACAATGGCAGTGTTGTAGGCTGAGGAGAAAAACCAACAGAGACAGATGCTTACTAAAGTTTTAGTCATTGTTATTTTCTGTGGGTACAGTAAAGGGTGACACACAGCCACATAACGATCAACAGCTATTAAAACTAAATTACTAAGAGATGTTGAGCTGAGCACGCCCATGATTATCAAAAACAGTCCACAGAAAGTGTCTCCAAAGTACCAGCATGTC
The DNA here is from genome assembly GCF_019924925.1 of Ctenopharyngodon idella. NCBI lineage: Eukaryota > Metazoa > Chordata > Actinopteri > Cypriniformes > Xenocyprididae > Ctenopharyngodon > Ctenopharyngodon idella. The sequence continues at coordinate 43,738,762 of NC_067229.1, forward strand.
TCAATCAACTTCATGGCATCCACAGGCATCACAATAAGTCCCATAAGCAGGTCAGCCACAGCCAGAGAGAGAATGATCAGGTTGGTTGGAGTGTGAAGCTTCTTGAAATGAGAGATGGAGATGATCACCAGCAGGTTCAGAAACACAGTCCATGCTGACAGCAATGAAAAAAACACATACATGATATTGTATTCATGTCTGGAGCGTTTTCCCTTGATACATGATGAGTTGATGGCAGGAAAGCAGTATTGAGTCTCATGATCCTCTGTCTCATAGGCCATGAGTGAGTCTCCTCCTGTTAGGAGTTTGTTCTGCTCTCCTTACTGTCCTTTCATTTATACAGTGTCTGATCAGAATGACCAACCCATCTAACGCCCACTCTGATGATGTGTAATGACAATTATTTGCTTTCATTTCAACTTTGGCAGTAAAATTTTTACATGATGCTATTTCCACACCAATAGGTGTCAGTAGAAAGTAAAAGAATACTGTCAAATCTGCTGTAAGTACACTATATTGCCAAAAGTATTGGGACACCCCTCCAAATCATTGAATTCAGGTGTTCCAATCACTTCAATGGCCACAGGTGTACCTAGGCATGCAGACTGCTTCTACAAACATTTGTGAAAGAATGGGTCACTCTCAGGAGCTCAGTGAGTTTAAGCGTGGTACCGTGATAGGTTGCCACCTGTGCAATAAGTCCATTCATGAAATTTCCTCACTACTAAATATTCCATCGTCAACTGTTAGTGGTATCATATCAAAGTGGAAGCAATTGGGAACAACAGTAACTCAGCCACAAAGTCATAGGCCACGTAAAATCACATGCTGAGGCGCACAATGCGCAGAAGTCGCCAACTTTCTACAGAGTCATTAGCTACAGACCTCCAAACTTCGTGTGGCCTTCAGATTAGCTCAAGAACAGTGCGTAGAGAGCTTCATGGAATGGGTTTCCATGGCCGAGCAGCTGCATCCAAGCCTTACATCACCAAGTGCAATGCAAAGTGTCTCATGTAGTGGTGTAAAGCACGCCGCCACTGGACTCTAGAGCAGTGGAGATGTGCTCTCTGGAGTGACAAATCACGCTTCTCTGTCTGGCAATCTGATGGATGAATCTGGGTTTGGCGGTTGCCAGGAGAACGGTACTTACCTGACTGCATTGTGCCAAGTGTAAAGTTTGGTGGAGGGGGGATTATGGTGTGGGGTTGTTTTTCAGGGGTTGGGCTTGGCCCCTTAGTTCCAGTGAAAGGAACTCTTAATGCTTCAGCATACCAAGACATTTTGGACAATTTCATGCTCCCAACTTTGTGGGAACAGTTTGGGGATAGCCCCTTCCTGTTCCAACATGACTGCGCCCCAGTGCACAAAGCAAGGTCCATAAAGAAATGGATGAGCGAGTTTGGTGAGGAGGAACTTGACTGGCCTGCACAGAGTCCTGACCTCAACCCGATAGAACACCTTTGGGATGAATTAGAGCGGAGAGTGCGAGCCAGGCCTTCTCACCAACATCACTGCCTGACCTCACAAATGCGCTTCTAGAAGAATGGTCGAAAATTCCCATAAACACACTCCTAAACCTTGTGGAAAGCCTTCCCAGAAGAGTTAAAGCTGTAATAGCTGCAAAGGGTTGGCCAACTCCATATTAAACCCTACGGATTAAGAATGGGATGTCATTAAAGTTCATGTGCACGTAAAGGCAGGCGTCCCAAAACTTTTGGCAATATAGTGTACATAAACATAAGTGGCTGATGAACTGGGAGAAGAGAGTAAACTTTATTGTTTCATATGCAATATGATATGAATAAAAAATTTCATCAAATTATAATTGAAAGGATTATTGCAGCTTCCATATCATTGTATGGAATTTGCATTTAACAAACTATAAATTTCTTTTTTATATATAGCCTAGCACATCTTTTAAATGTCTGTTTAAATGTCTGAAACCTCAAATAAACATTATGTGTTTGAAAACACTGAATAGTTGTGAAATATGAAAAGCACTGAGTGCATCCATCATTGGCTTAGCGTCAGCAGTGAGAAAGCAGGTTTGAATTTAGCAGCTGACGCACTGAACGTTCTAATCACACCGGTGTGATCGTTTGCGTTAAGGGGCCATTCACATATCACGTCTTTTGCGCATGCAAATTCGTTATTTCAAATGTAGGAGCACAGCAAACGCCCTCATAATGGAATCGATGCGGTTGCGACGCGCATGCGGTGTGGCACGCTCATTTTTTCCAGGTGCGCCTATGCCGCGGCGAGATGAAAACTTCTCAACTTTTCAGAATGCCACAAGTGCACTGCAGGTCATGTGACAAGAACCAACCGATCAGCTTTTTATACTCAATTGCACCTTTTTAATACTTTTTATAGTGCCTATTTATACTCAGGGTTGCTTTACAAAGGTTTCATTATTATTGTTGTTGTTAATATTAATCACGGCCTCGTGAATCCTCTAATTGTGTAACTGTGTAACTGTTGGAATCCTCCAACATTGTAAACACGATAAATAAGAGATTCTCTGTGAGCTCAATGAAGTGACGACAGCTCTGTAATGGGAGCGCTCTCTGCTTGCTTTCTGTTTATAACACTTTGACATTAATGTAACCCGGGTAGGGTTATAATTATGATTATTGCTGAGTTAATAACAGAATGGGTTAAAGCTGGGTAAAATAAACAAGTTCTTATTGAGTAAATAATATCTAATTCATGAGAAGGGTTAATTTGGAATGCATTAGATGGGAGTGCATCATTTATGCTTATGTACATGTGATATGTTTTTCAGTTAAGAAATACATTTTCAAGCACTGTTTCTTTAAGAATTACGGTGATACTTAAAGTTTGTATGTAATGCAGTTAGTATTATAGAAGTTAGTATTATTTGTTGCTGATAGGCTGTTGTTTTATTTGTTCCCGCCCTCACGTGTGAGAGTGCGATTCTGATTGGACTAGAGGGAGAAGAGAAGACGAGAGAGGGACGCATGAGAGTGTTGTTCGGATGGCGGAGAAGAAATGTACATGTAAACGCTGTATAAGTTGTTGAAACTTACATTTCTTTATATCTGACAGTTTAATTACATTGGTGAAAGTGTATGTGCGTTACTCTGCACAAGAGTATAAGCAGGTTTTCTTTTGTGCCGAGTTTAGTCATTAGTATGAGAATACGATGGATAAACGGACATTCAGGTAAACTGGACTGCATTAACGTTTATTTTGTCTAATTTGACGAGTTTTGCTGGATCAACAAAGACCCAAATAGCATTCTAAATCCCAGAGTGCATTCTAAATACCTCTGGCCACTCGAAAGGTATAAAAGGTATTGTTTCAACTATTGGTTTTGAGACGAATATGTTGTATTGATATTATTGGTTTATTTGAGGTATTAAGGAAGTGTTGATCTTTCATTTAAGCTTTGTCATTTTATTTGTTTATTATCTGGTGGTTTAAATCAACAAAACTAAACTTGGGAACGTGAATTGATAATTTGAATTGATTGCATATTTTTTCCTCAAGGGAAAAGAAAGAGACAAGACAAGTGTTTGGTTTAATTTGAAGTTTATTGAACATTTGAGATTTAAACATATATTTATTCATTTATTTATTTTATTTTACTGTGTATAAATAAACCTAAAGCTTAATTTTGTTATACTTACCTCATTGTGTTGATTGAAGTCATTATATAGTGACATTTCCTAGCTGACATAGGAGGAGGATAGCATTAGTGCATAGTCGAGAGACACTTTAAGAACCCGGTGCGCTGCTCTGGTTACAGTCAGGGCATAGGGGACGCTACATTAAGAATAAAAGTTTTGTTTTTCATGCTGCTAAGAGGACCATCAGGCACTTACACAGTGCACATTTTCAGGAGTGTCAACCGCATTAAATGATGCAAAAAAAGTTACTTCGTTTTTAACATACGCACACAGTCTCATGCATTTGATAGCGTGAACACAGGTACTTGAATTTAATGCTGATGGCCCGTGGACAGCCTGTTGAGTACCCGTAGCTTATGAATTATAGGGATTATATAAAAGGAGTGGGTGGATTTTTACCATTATAGGCTGGTTGTTTATACACACTGTGGACACACATCTGTGTTCAAACACCTTATAAAAGTGAATTTAGCATAAAAGGTCCCCTTTAAAATACCTCCCATAATTTTTCAACCAATCTATTGGAGAATTATTGCTAACAAAAGTCAATGATTTCCTGTGTAGTGTGCTTGAACAAGGCCAGATTTTGCCACAGTATATTTGCATATGTATTTATACAGCAGGTCTATAATACACAGCAGAAGGACTTTGAACACTGATACTACACTGTGACACTTATCACCAGCAGCAATGAAATGGTGCAAGGACAACAACATTAATTTCAATGTTTAAATCATCATATTTGAGATGCATTCACACATTAATTTGTCACATTACTATTTAGATGAACTTCTAAAAGCTGAAAGGTGATAGTGACCAGTCATTGCACCTAAAATATTACACATTAAAATATACAAGTTTTCCCAGACCAACCACAAGCCTTTTTGCTCCTCTAATAAACCCCTAATATTTCATCAAAGCTTTATTGAGATCACTTGTGCATATCATGTGCTTTAAATATATAAATAAGGGTATTTTTAGTCGAGGTTGACTAAACATGTACTTCACATAGTTTTACACATAGTTTAGGGTGGCTAAAGCCTCCCAGAAGTATGCCACAATGTAAAAGCAGTTCAGTTGATTTGGTGATGACTATGACATTAACCACATGACCAGCATTCCAGTACTCATGTGCTACAGCTGTACTGAGTGAAGGTCTACAGTGATGAGTCCAGTACAAATAATGTTACAGTAGGTCAGACCACCGTAATAGAGGAAATTAATATTACATAGAATGAGCATGTAGTTTTGATACTTGGAAGTAAAATACAATTGGCTTTGCAAATGACACTGTGTGTGGGCCTCTCTCTTGGTAGTCACATGGGTTGATCTGTCATATACAGTGACTTCTCTTTGTTAAGTTTGTTTACTCTTACTGATGTCAGAAAACATTAATGATGTGAAAACTCAGAGGCCCAATTATAATTGTTTTGATTTATGTAAACATATCTTGAATTGTGAAGACTTTTTTTTTTTCTTTTCATTTTGGTGGCATTTCCAACCTTGCACAATGCTATTTTATGTCTGTATTGAGATGTTTTAATAATGATTTCATTTGTGACAAATTGGTGACAAATAGCGCCAAAGTTTAGGGCAAACACAATTGTTACCTGGCTGTCACCAATGAAGGCATCTAATCACATCTACACACACTTATAAAATATGTTAACCAAACAAAACAAGGTAAAATGTTTTACTGCTTTTTTTGCCTTCAATTTAGTGTAGCTTTTCTTAAAACTAATCCAGAGCCAAATAGGAGGAAAGAGAAGTCATTAAGGAAACAGTCATGGTTAATACTGGTTTTATTTATGCCATTACAGATTCAATTATTATTATTGATTATTAACATCTTTAAAATACCTCACATTAATTTAGCTAATTGCAATTAAATAATAAAGACATCTGATAACCATTGTGTTTACATCCAGTTTACAAACTGAGACAATACTTTAAACTATACTTTAGTTTGTCTTTATCAGTTCAATACGATAAATAAAAAATAAAAAAATAATAATAATAAACTTAAATCAGCCTGTAAAAATATCCATGAGAGAGGATTCTGGCTTCAATATTTTAAGAGTTAAAATGTGTTTAACTGATATTTTAAACCAACTGTAAAATAAAGCATAGACAAGAGGATTCAGACCTGAGTTAATATACAAAGTCCAAAATAAAAATGTCATTGCGGTAAAAGAGATTACTGTAGTCCCCGTTAAAGACAAGATATAGTATGGGATAAGGCAAAGCAAATAAGCTGTCACAATAATTCCTAATGTCAGAGCAGCTTTTCTTTCAGATTTCCTCCTCGCTGAACCTTCCATTACACATTTACCACCCTTCATCATAGAGTTTATAACTTTCACCTGTTGATTAACAACATAAAATATTCTCAAATATGCAGTGATCATCACAATACAAGGCAACAGGAAGGAATATATCGCATCAATGACTGTACAGGTAAAATTAACTGTAAAGGTACACTCTCCGTAACACTCATCTGTTCTGTTTGAAGGGTCAAAATATTTGTTGCTGATTACAATGGCAGTGTTGTAGGTTGAGGAGAAAAACCAACACAGACAGATGCTTACTAAAGTTTTAGTCATTGTAATTTTCTGTGGGTACAGTAAAGGGTGACACACAGCCACATAACGATCAACAGCTATTAAAACTAAATTGCTAAGAGATATTGAGCTAAGCACTCCCATGATTATCATAAACAGTCCACAGAAAGTGTCTCCAAAGTACCAGCATGTCTCAATCAGCTTTATGGCATCCACAGGCATCACAAAAAGTCCAATAAGCAGGTCGGCCAGAGCCAGAGAGAGAATAATCAGGTTTGTTGGAGTGTGAAGCTTCTTGAAGTGAGAGATGGAGATGATCACCAGCAGGTTCAGAAACACAGTCCATGCTGACAGCAATGAAAAAAACACATACATGATATTGTATTCATGTCTTGAGCGTTTTCCCTTGATACATGATGAGTTGATGGCAGGAAAGCAGTATTGAGTCTCATGATCTTCTGTCTCATAGGCCATGAGTGAGTCTCCTCCTGTTAGGAGTTTGTTCTGCTCTCTTTACTGTCCTTTCATTTATACAGTGTCTGGATCAGACTGACCAACCCATCTACCGCCCACTCTGGTGATGTGTAATGACAATTATTTTCTTTCGTTTCAACTTTGGCAGTAAAATTGCTGATCATAAGAGACAAATGTGAGATATGAAACTGTTTTTACATGATGCTATATCCACACCAATAGGTGTCAGTAGAAAGTAAAAGAATATTGTCAAATCTGCTGTAAGTGCATCAGTGGTCATAAACAAAATACACATACTACAGTGGGGACTTCTGATGCTTGTCACTAATATTAACAGCTGCCTTCTAACTGTAATGGATCTAGGTATGAAATATCATATCACAATTTTTTTTTTTTTTTTTTTTTCCCAGACAGGATAAATCCACAATCTTCTCACAATTAGCACATTGTAAAGTTGGTTTTTAAGACTATTTTTGAAAGTTACTGAACAGTACAGCCAAACTAATATTTTAACCATTTAGTCCAAAGTGAGGGTGGGCGACAGAGAAAAGGATTATTGCAGCTTCCATATCATTGTATGGAATTTGCATTTAACATATTATAAATGTCTTTTTATATATAGCCTAGTACATCATTAAATGTTTGTTTAAATGTCTGAAACTTCAAATAAACATTATGTGGTTGAAAACACTGGATAGTTGTGAAATATGAAAAGCACTGAGAGCATCCATCTCTGGCTCAGCACCAGCAGCATGAAAGCAGGTTTGAATTTAGCAGTGACGCACTGAATATTCTAATCACACCGGTGTGATCGTAGGTGTTAAGGGGCTGTTCACATATTGCGTCTTTTGCGCGCGCAAATTCGTTATTTCAAATGTAGGCCCGCGGCAAGTGCCCTCTTAATGCTGCATTCACATGGGGCGTCAGCGTCAACGCAAGCTTCAGACACGCCCTCTGTCAAGCGTTGACGCTGACGCCCCATGTGAATGCAGCATTAAGAGGGCACTTGCCGCAGGCCTACATTTGAAATAACGAATTTGCGCGCGCAAAAGACGCAACCGTTATAGTGATAACAGCCAATCGCATTACTTTCCGGTGTCGCATGAACGCAATTGGCTAGTGATTGCTCTAGGGTGTAGAAATCTTCAACTTCTGCCACGAGCAACGCAAGTGAAGCGATGCGACGGAACCCACAATTCAGTTCGGCAACGCATGACGTCACCCATTCAAAATAAATGAGAAGCGTTAACGCTGAGGCCCCGTGTGAATGCAGCACAATAGAAGCGACGCGGTCGCGACGTGCATGCGGTGCGCCGCATTCATTTTTTCAAGGCGTGCCTATGCCGCGGCAAGATGAAAACATGCCAAAAAAAAACACTCCTCCTATGGCTCACAAGGATGTCAGTGACAGCATTCCCTACGGCCACCACCCAAGCTATAAGCCTAAAAGAGGCCTCCAGAAACATCTAGAGGCCTACCAAGGCTACTCAAAGGCTTGGAACCAACAACTTCTAACAGAAGGGGTCCCTTTAAGGGAATGTGGCCAGGGAGCCAAAAGAAGCCCCGGCCAGTCACTTCTCAGTGGAGCATAGTCTACCCTGACTACCACCAGGGAGGCCGACCTGGTCCTACTTAAGTAGTAACCTAGTCTGGCCAGCAACCTGTCTGTTACCAAAACAGAGTCTCTAAAGCACTAGCCTCCAGAGGAGGGGTCCAGAAAGTGGGACTGCAAACTGGAAGTAACCAACTCAGACCGGATCGTAGAGACAGGCATCCTGGGGGAGCAGGACTCAGCATAGCGCTTCTGAACCCTTGCAATCCAGGGGAGTTACTCTGCTCAACCTAGGATCTACAGAGCACTTCTTAAATAAAGCACTCTGGAGGCTGAGTACTCTACATAGGGTCCCTAATGAGAGACGTACCTCCAGCTCTAACAGGAGCTGATCTACCAAGGGAGTTCTTACTAAAAAGAACCTCTTAAACCTTTAAGACCAATTCAGGGAGCGAGGTCCTATATATGATGACCCACTGAAGAGAGAGGAGTACCTACAGCCTAAAATACTGACATACTAGAGAGGTCTCACGAGAGACGTTCAACCTTCCGATCAGACCTCAGGAGCGCAGTTCTCTAAAGAATGACCTTCAATGTGAGGGGAGTACCCACTGGACTCAACCGAGGCGAGTACTGACCAAGCTCAATGCAAGTACCAGGGAGGCTCCTAAAGAGCCTACACTCTGATATAACTCTAGGGAGTCAGAATACTAACTTAGCTGGAAGTGCTTAGGACCTACTCGACCCAGAGGATTGCCTTCAAGGTGGCCTGCTCGAGGACCAACTACTTAGCAGATCTAGAACTCCAGGGCTAGTATCAGGGAGGCTCCACAGGAGCCTGAGCTACCTGATAACCATCTGCTCAACTCTAGGGAACTAGGACACTCAGGAACCTAGCTCAATCCAGAGTATAGCTTTCAAGGTGAACCCAAGGAGGGCCAACTACTTGGTAGCAAATTTAACTCCAGCAGAGATAGCTGCTAGAGGTATGCAGGCTTGGAATACTCATTCACATTGCCATCACGAGTAGTGTACTCAGCATATCGCTTTCTACCCTTAAAACAAGGGGAGTACAAAACTAAGCGACCGGGTTGACGAGGAGGCCTCAGCCTACTACTCTAGCATAACACGGCCACAGGCCCGAGGCTAATGCTTGAGCTCTAAGGGAGCGTGCTCAACTCGCCCTGAAAAGAGGGAGTACTCGATATGCTCAACCTGAGCATAACTGGTGTTGGGCACATATGGGGCACAGAGCTCTGGGAGCGAAGTGAGCTAAACCCAAGTAAGGCTCAAGGGTACAAGCCTGTGCAAAAACTCTTGCTCCAAGATGAGAAAAGCCGTCTGAGCTCAGCTCTGGAGGAATGGAGGCCCCAACAGGAAGAAATTCCACAAGAGGGTATCAGAGCGGCCCAAAAGAATGTGCTGGCACACACGCACTCATGACCTTCCTGGAGCTCAATGGAGTGGAGACTTCAGCCTAACAACTCTAAAGAAAGGAAGCTGGCTCACACAACACCCAGGTGAACTGACCACCTGGGACTCAAAAGAGCGGTGGCTTCAGCAAAAACGACTCTCTAAGTGGGAGGAAACCAACACACACACCACAGGGAATATCAAGGTGGCCTTAACAGGCCAACACTTGAGGACATCAACTACCTGGAGCTCAGTGGAGCAGAGTTTTCAATAAAACTCTCTAGATGAGAGAAGCCAACACACTTATCATCGGGTTATTGTCAAGGTGGCCTTGCAGTAGGCCAACGTCAAAAACATCTATCTAGAGCTCAAATGGAGCGGCAGATTCAAATAGAGATTCTTAAACGAGAGGAAGCCAGCTCACTCACCACAGGGTGATGTCAAGGTGGCCCAGAGAGGGCCGACACCTACAGTCATGATCTATCTGGAGCTCGGGGGAGTGGAGGCTTCAGCATATCGCCTTCTACTCTCTCAGCAAGAGGAAACCACTTCACTTGACCTAGGGAAGGTATCAAGGGGGCCTAACAAAGGCCAAACACCTCAAATCGTGATATTACCTGGAGCTCAGCAGAGCAGTGGCTTCAGCAAAATGACTCTCTTTAACGAGAGGAAACCAGCTCACTCAACCCAGAAGGATTATCAGGGCAGCCACGGAGGGCCGAGCACCTGACATATCAATTATCTGAAGCTCAGATGAGCGGCGGCATAGAAACTGACTCTCAGATCGAGAGGAGGCCATGCCATTCACTACAGGTGATATTTCATTCTTAATGCTACCCGCTATATTAAGACCTCACAAAGAGAGGAGGCACATAGCAAGGGTGCCACGATAACCTTCCCTAATAATGTGAGCTCCAAGGCCCCAGTTTAAACGCCCCAATACATAAAATACATATATATACTTTTGTAATCTAACATATAAAGAATAAACATCCCCTTTATTCCTTTCTACAGGGAGCTGAGGTCACTAAATTTATAATGGCTCTCACAAAAGGAGAGGTAGCCTGAAAGCTCAACCTGAGACTTTAAAAAGCAGAGTGTAAATAAGGCCTGCCATACTGCTGCAGACTGAAAGGATGCACTCACTACCAAGCCCGCTGCTGGACCAACGGAAGGGTTCTTAATGATGGAATAAACTCCTCATCAACCCAGCCTCAGGCCTGATATTAAGACATTCAAGAAAGTAGATATTGCTTAATTATATTATGTTATAAAAACAAAATACAAGAACAAGGGAATACAAGGGAAATTCATATCTTGAATTTTGGAGACTTTTTTTTTTTTCATTTTGGTAGCATTTCCAACCTTGCACAATGCTATTTTATGTCTGTATTGAGATGTTTTAATAATGATTTCATTTCACATTGGTGACAAACAGCGCCAACGTTTAGGGCAAACACAATTGTTACCTGGCTGTCACCAATGAAGGCATCTAATCACATCTACACACACTTATAAAATATGTTCACCAAACAAAACAAGGTAAAATATTTTACTGATTTTTTTGCCTTCAATTTAGTGTGGCTTTTCTTAAAACTAATCCAGAGCCAAATAGGAGGAAAGAGAAGTCATTAAGGAAACAGGAGTAGTCATGGTTAATACTGGTTTTATTTATGCCATTACACAGGTGTACTCAGCAGATTATAATAAAAATACATTTATTTGTAGCATGATGCGGGCCACAAATTTAATGCTGATGGGCCGGATCAAGTTATAATTTGTGGCCCTTTGCATTTCATGTGGTTAAAATGCGGTCCTCTTGGCCTCCGAACTTGAGTACCCCTGCTTTACAGTTTGCATTACTCTTATCTGTATTACCAAAATGACGTAGTATTTTAAGTTAAATTCAAGTGATCGTACCGGCGCCTCCATGTCATACAGTGAGCGTGCTCTCCACATAAGCATGGATATGTGCCTAATTATAGCGTGCATTTATCTAGGACTAGGCTAACATTAGAGCAAACGGACTTGTAAAGTTGCTACTACTTATATGTTTCAAGTGATAAGCCATATTTGAGGTTGATGAATGATGAATGATAGGTGAATGTTTGGATTGTTGCCGTCAACGGGCAACCTGATGATACACAGGGCAACTAATTAGAGCAACGGACAGTTGGCAGCAACTAATCAGAAAGGAGCATGCTTTATTTTTAAACACTTGTTATGCACTTCATTTCAACTTTTCAAATATTTTCTTCCTTTTTATTAAATATAAATGCCTTTCTGATCTGATTTGTGATGGGGAAACGGGAGAAGAGTGAGTTTGGCAAAAGGTGGATTCGAACCCGGGTCGCATCAAAAGCTTTTTTTAGTAATTAACTTAAAACATTTGATAGCTAAATTACAGCCTACATATATTAAATTGGACATTTTAAGCATTAAATGAGGTAAATTCCCTATTTTGGGTTGACACATGACAATTTACCAGCGTAAAAAATTCATACTCTTTTTCTTCGCTCCACTGCCGCTGAGAGGCCACCATCTTTGAATTTTTTTCTGAAATCTCCAAGCCGGTTATGTGATCGTTCTGATTGAAGAATCTCAAAAAATTGCCCCCAAAAAAAGTTGCCCTGTGTATCATCACCTTAACAGTTAGTCGACTACTAGGGGGCAGCCCTAGATTATATCGATATACACAGATCAGGCATAATATTATGACAATTGACATGTGAAGTGAATAACACCGATTATCTCTTCATCACGGCACCTGTTAGTGGGTAGGATATATTAGGCAGCAAGTGAACATTTTGTCCTCAAAGTTTATGTGTTAGAAGCAGGAAAAATGGGCAAGCGTAAGGATTTGAGCGAGTTTGACAAGGGCCCAATTGTGATGGCTAGACTAGGTCAGAGCATCTCTAAAACTGCAGCTTTTGTGGAGTGTTCCCGGTCTGCAGTGGTCAGTATCTAAAAGAGGTCCAAGGAAAGAACAGTGGTGAACCGGCGACAGGGTCATGGGTGGTCAAGGCTCATTGATGCACGTGGGGAGCGAAGGCTGGCCCATGTGGTCCGATCCAACAGACGAGCTACTGTAGCTCAAATTGCTCAAGAAGTTAATGCTGGTTCTGATAGAAAGGTGTCAGAATGCAAAGTGCATCGCAGTTATGGGGCTGCATAGCCACAGACCAGTCAGGGTTCCCATGCTGACCCCTGTCCACCACCGAAAGCACCAACAGTGGGCACGTAAGCATCAGAACTGTGGAAGAAGGTGGCCTAGTCTGATGAATCACGTTTTCTTTTATATCATATGGATGGCCGGGTGCGTGTGCGTCACTTACCTGGGGAACACATGGCACCAGGATGCACTATGGGGAAAAGGCAAGCCGGCGAAGGCAGTGTGAGGCTTCGGCCAATGTTCTGCTGGGAAACCTTGGGTCCTGCCATCCATGTGGATGTTACTTTGACACGTACCACCTACCTAAGCATTGTTGCTTTCATGGAAATGCTATTCCCTGGTGGCTGTGGCCTCTTTCAGCAGGATAATGCGCCCTGCCACAAAGCAAAAATGGTTCAGGAATGGTTTGAGGAGCACAACAACAAGTTTGAGGTGTTGACTTGGCCTCCAAATTCCTCAGATCTCAATCCAATCGAGCATCGGTTGGATGTGCTGAACAAACAGGTCCGATCAATGGAGGCCCCACCTCGCAACTTACAGGACTTAAAGGATCTGCTGCTAACATCTTGGTGCCAGATACCACAGCACACCTTCAGGAGTCTAGTGGAGTCCATGCCTCAAGGGGTCGGGGTTGTTTTGACAGCAAAAAGGGGACCAACGCAATATTAGGAAGGTGGCCATAACGTTATGCCAGATTGGTGTACAGTAGTTTGATACGAGTGCAAATGTAATGTTAGACTGTAATGTAATTGTAATGTAATTTTCCTTTTTTTTTTTTTTTTTGCACATACAGCCTATAGCATAGACCACTACATGGTTACATTCACTATATTTGTTTTAATAGCCTTCAATATGAACATTGTTTATAGGACAACATTGGGCAAAAAAATTGTAAAAAAAACAAAAACAAAAGAAAAACACTTTTTTTCTAAATCCAAATAGAAAAATGTAGAAAATACCGAGATATATATTGTATATCACAATTCCATATCGCCCAGCCCTAGTGACAACCCTAACAGTGCCACTGCATGCCATGCCAGACCTCTCATGGCAGGCATACAGCTTTATGCGTCGTCAGCATGAAATCAGTCTTTATAGAGACTGCCGATCAAGCTTTCCAAAGCGATTATCGGCCGATAGTGACAGGTAGCCTATCAATTGGAATACATTATTTTGGTGATATCAACCAGAAGCATCCCATAGTCTAAAAACAGTTCAGCTGAATTGGTAATAGGTGTGTTCATGCAGTGCTGCACAGACTGATCACTGTCTGGCTTGAAGCACTGCATGCAGGTTAAAAATTTTTTGTCCGACTTGAGACTGCGCCAGTGATATGTCACTTTGTTGTATGCCATCAAGAAGTCAGAAAGAAACAGAGGACTATAGTACATAACATAATAAATGTAATTATTTAGTCTAATTTAAATATACAACATATTTAAAATAACTCACTTTTTTCAGTTAATGTGTTTATGGAAAGGCATCTGATATCCAGTGTGTTTACATCCACTTCACAAACTTTACAGAACTACACTTTAGTGTGTGCTTTATCAGCTGAAAAAAAAAAAACACAACCCTAGACAAAAATCATGAATAATCTGTAAAAATATCCATGAAAGAGGATGCTGGCTCCAATATTTTAAGAGTAAAGATGTATTTAACTGATATTTTAAACCAGCGGTAAAATAACGCATAGATAAGAGGATTCAATCCTGAGTTAATATACAAAGTCCATGATAGAAATGTTACTGTTGTGAAAGTGTTAACTGTAATTTCAGTTAGAGTCAAGATATAGTACGGAATCCAGCAAAACAGGTAAACTGTCACAATGATTCCTAAAGTCAAAGCAGCTTTGCTCTCAGATTTCCTCCTCACTGAAACTTCCATTACACATTTACCACCCTTCATCAGAGAGTTTATAACTTTCACTTGCTGATGTACTACATAAAATATCCTCAAATACACTGTGATGATCACCATACAAGGACATAAGAAAGAAAAGATCAAATCAGTGAATCTCCAAGCAGAACTAATCACAGCAATACACTCCCCGTAACACACATTGGTTCTGTGTGGTGTGTCAAAAAATCCGTTACATATTACAATGGCAAAGTTATAAGTTGAACAACAAGACCAGAAGACACAGATGCTCATTAAGGTTTTAGTTGTGGTTATTTTCTGTGGGTACAGTAAAGGGTGACACACAGCCACATAACGATCGACAGCAATTAAAACTAAATTACTGAGAGATGCGGAGAGAAGCACCCCTGTAATTGCCATAAATAGTCCACAGAAAGTGTCTCCAAAGTACCAACATGTCTCAATCAGTTTAAAGGCCTCTACAGGCATCACAATAAGTCCCATAAGCAGGTCGGCCACAGCCAGAGAAAGAATAATCAGGTTGGTTGGAGTGTGAAGCTTCTTGAAGTGAGAAATGGAGATGATCACCAGCAGGTTCAGAAACACAGTACATGCTGACAGAAATGAATAAAACACATACATGATATTATATTCATGTCTGGAGCGTTTCCCCTTGATACATGATGAGTTGATGGCAGGAAAGCAGTATTGAGTCTTATGATCCTCTGTCTCATAGGCCATGAGTGAGTCTCCTCCTGTTAGGAGTTTGTTCTGTTCTCTTTACTGTCCTTTCATTTATACGGTGTCTAAATCACACTGACCAACCTATCTACCGCCCACTCTGATGCTGCATAATGACAATTAATTACTTTTAATTATTTTCTTTCATCTCAATTTTGGCAGTAAAATTGCTGATCAAAAGAGACAAATGAGAGACATGAAATTGTTTTTACGTGATGCTGTATCCACACCAATAGGTGTCAGTAGACAGTAAAAGAATACTGACTTTGTCACATCTGCTGTAAGTGCATCAGGGGTCACAAACAAAATTCACATACTACAGTGGGGACTTGATGCTTGTCACTAATATCATTAATGAATGCAAAGCCAACAACCTGTCCTCAACATTTAAATCATATCTAAGGTACATTTACACACGAACATTGTAATTTTTATATACTTATTATGTAACATCAGACAGCTGCCTTCTAACTGTAATGGATCCAGATATGAAATATCATATCACATTTTTTTTTTTTTTCCCAGACAGGATCACAATCCACAATCTTATCACAATTAGCACATTTTTAAGTTTTAAGACTATTTTGCAACTTACTGAATAGTACAGCCAAACTAATATTTAACCATTTAGTCCAAAGTGAGGATCAGCGATATGACCAAAATCTTACTTCACTTATTTCATTATTTTATATATATGATTAAAAATAAGAATAAAGACAAAAAAAAAAAAAAAACAATATGACAAATACAATATAAAAAAGATACAAATTAAATAAATGGCTTTAAATTTTTCAGGTACAGTAGGTACCTTCTTCAATTTCTTCAAGTAAGAAATTGAATAATCAAATGTAAAAATAAAACTGCACATTCCATGTATGAGTTAAATATACTTTGATTCTTATTAAAGCTACAAAAGTTATTCAGTGAAGAGCAGTGTGTCATTGTTCTCTTGTTCTTTTGTTGTTTGATTCACATTAATAACATAGACAGCATCAGGTACTGTATATTAGGCTTTAAGATCAAATGCACAGATCTAATATACATGCAATTTCTTTCCTAGTTGTTTATGTTCACTTAAGACATAACCAACAGTATTTATGTGAACCTTGTGTGTTTTTGACAGTTTAAGTGCGAAAAATCTTATAGGCAAATAATAAACTTTTGTGATGATGAAGAACTGCAATGTCGTGTTAGCATAACCGCAAAAGAGATCATCAAAAACAAAACAAAACAAACAAACAAACAAAAAGCCCTACATGTTAGCATTAGAGTTTGTGCTTTATCAGTGGGGAAAAAAATAATAATATCAACCCCAACATTAAATTATTCATAATCAGTAAAAATATCCATGATAGAGGAGGATGGCTCCAATATTTTAAGAGTTAAGATGTGTTTAACTGATATTTTAAACCAGCGGTAAAATAAAGCATAGATAAGAGGATTTAGACTTGAGTTAACATACAAAGTCCATATTAGAAATGTCATTGTGGCAGAAGAGATTACTGTAGTCCCTGTTACAGACAATATATAGTATGGAATATAGCACATCAGATAAGCTGTCACAATGATTCCTAAAGTCATTGCAGCCTTTCTCTCAGATTTCCTCCTCACTGAACCTTCCATTACACATTTACCACTCTTCATCAGGGAGTTTAAAAGTTTCACTTGCTGATGTGCAACATAAAATATCCTCAAATATAAAGTTATAATCAGGGTACAAGGTAACATGAATGAAAAGAACAGGTCTGTGAATGTCCATGAAAAACTTAGTACTAAATGGCACTTTCCATAGCACACGTCTGGTCTTTGGGAACTTTCAAAATATCTGCCACTTATTAAATAGCCAATGTTGTAGGTAGAGGAGAAAAACCAGCAGAGACAGATGCTTATTAAAGTTTTAGTTGTGGTTATTTTCTGTGGGTACAGTAAAGGGTGACACACAGCCACATAACGATCAACAGCAACTAAAACTAAATTACAAATAGAT
This sequence comes from Ctenopharyngodon idella, assembly GCF_019924925.1. NCBI lineage: Eukaryota > Metazoa > Chordata > Actinopteri > Cypriniformes > Xenocyprididae > Ctenopharyngodon > Ctenopharyngodon idella. The sequence goes on from NC_067229.1 coordinate 43,756,175, forward strand.
GTTGAGATAAGCAGTCCCATGATTATCATAAACAGGTCACACAAAGTGTCTCCAAAGTACCAGCATGTCTCAATCAGCTTTATGGCATCCACAGGCATCACAATAAGTCCAACAAGTAGATCAGCCACAGCCAGAGAGAGAATAATCAGGTTGGTTGGAGTGTGAAGCTTCTTGAAGTGAGAGATGGAGATGATCACCAGCAGGTTCAGAAACACAGTCCATGCTGACAGCAATGAAAAAAACACATACATGATACTGTATTCATGTCTGGAGCGTTTTCCCTTGATACATGATGAGTTGATGGCAGGAAAGCAGTATTGAGTCTCATGATCTTCTGTCTCATAGGCCATGAGTGAGTCTCCTCCTCTTAGGAGTTTGTTCTGCTCTCTTTACTGTCCTTTCATTTATACAGTGTCTGGATCAGACTGACCAACCCATCTACCGCCCACTCTGATGCTGCGTAATGACAATTATTTTCTTTTAATTATTTTCTTTCATCTGAACTTTGGCAGTAAAATTGCTGATCATAAGAGACAAATGGGAGACATGAAATTGTTTTTACGTGATGCTATATCCACACCAATAGGTGTCAGTAAAAAGTAAAAAAATACTGACTTTGTCAAATCTGCTGTAAGTGCATCAGTGGTCACTATATAAATATGTGGACACAAACACACTGTCACAGATGGTGATGGGTTTTGTGTTCATGTTTCATGTCTTTATTTTCAAGTTTAGTCAAGTCTCATTGTTATGTTTGCTATTGTTTGCTTTGTTTGCCATGTGCTTCCCTTGTTTGTCATGTGATCCTGCCATGTGCTTTCCTTGTCATGTGTTCTATGTTGTCACGTTCTGATTGGTTCATTGTCTTGATTGTGCACAGGTGTGTCTTGTTTAGGCTTTTGCCCTTGTGTATTTAAACCCTCATGTTAGCCGTGTGTCTTTGTTAAGCATTGTTTCCCGTAACCACTGTTGGTGAGTCTTGTTTAAGGTCATGATTTTTGCCAAGCCTGTCTTTGTTTTATGTTTGACTATGTTAATTAAATAAACTGCACTTGGGTTCTCTGCAGACTTGCCTCCAGTGGATTTACGTTACATACACATACTACAGTGGGGACTTCTGATGCTTGTCACTAATATTAACGACGAATGCAAGGCCAACAACCTCTTCTAAATGTTTAAATCATATGAGATGCATTTACACAAACATTGTGATTTATAGATACTTATGTAACATTGGACGGCTGCCTTCTAACTAATGGATCCCGATAAGAAATATCACTTTTTATTTATTTAAAATTCAGGTACAGTAGGTCTTCAGGTAAGAATTTAAATAATCAAATGTGGGGGGAAAAAACTGCATATTCCATGTATGAATTAAATATACTTTGATTATTAAAGCTACAAAACTTATTCAGTCAAGAGCCGTGTGTGAATGTTCTCTTGTTGTTTTGTTGTTTTGATTCACATTAACAGACAGCATCAGGTACTGTATATTAGGCTTTAAGATCAAATGTACAGATCCAATATACATGCAGTTTCTTTCCTAGTTATGTTCACTTAAGACATAACTGATAGTATTTATGTGAACCTTGTGTTTTTGACAGTAAGTGCAAAAAAAAATCTTATAGACAAATAATAAAATTTGGTGATGAAGAACTGCCATGTTGCATTAGCGTAACTGCAAAAGGGATCATCCAAAACAAAAAAACCCTACATGTTAGCATTAGAGTTTGTGCTTTATCAATGGGGGAAAAATGAGAAAAATCAGCCCCAACATTAAATTATTTATAATCTGTAAAAATATCCATGAGAGCGGAGGATGGCTCCAATATTTTAAGAGTTAAGATGTGTTTAACTGATATTTTAAACCAGCGATAAAATAAAGCATAGATAAGAGGATTTAGACTTGAGTTAACATACATAGTCCATATTAAAAATGTTATTGTGGCAGAAGAGATTACTGTAGTCCCTGTTACAGACAATATAGTGTATGGAATATAGCAAAGCAGATAAGCTGTCACAATGATTCCTAAAGTCATTGCAGCCTTTCTCTCAGATTTCCTCCTCACTGAACCTTCCATTACACATTTTCCACTCTTCAGCAGAGAGTTTAAAAGTTTTACTTGCTGATGTGCAACATAAAATATCCTCAAATATAAAGTTATAATCAAGGAACAAGGTAACACAAATGAAAAGAACAGGTCTGTGAATGTCCATGAAAAACTTACTACTAAATAGCACTTTCCATAGCACACGTCTGGTCTTTGGGAACTTTCAAAATATCTGCCACTTATTAAATAGCCAATGTTGTAGGTAGAGGAGAAAAACCAACAGAGACAGATGCTTATTAAAGTTTTAGTTGTCGTTATTTTCTGTGGGTACAGCAAAGGGTGACACACAGCCACATAACGATCAACAGCAACTAAAACTAAATTACAAATAGATGTTGAGATAAGCAGTCCCATGATTATCATAAACAGGTCACACAAAGTTTCTCCAAAGTACCAGCATGTCTCAATCAGTTTAATGGCTTCTATGGGCATCACAATAAGTCCAACAAGCAGGTCAACCACAGCCAGAGAGAGAATAATCAGGTTGGTTGGAGTGTGAAGCTTCCTGAAGTGAGAGATGGAGATGATCACCAGCAGGTTCAGAAACACAGTCCATGCTGACAGCAATGAAAAAAACGCATACATGATATTGTATTCATGTCTGGAGCGTTTTCTCTTGATACATGATGAGTTGATGGCAGGAAAGCAGTATTGAGTCTCATGATCTTCTGTCTCATAGGCCATGAGTGAGTCTCCTCCTGTTAGGAGTTTGTTCTGCTCTCTTTACTGTCCTTTCATTTATACAGTGTCTGGATCAGACTGACCAACCCATCTACCGCCCACTCTGATGCTGCGTAATGACAATTATTTTCTTTTAATTATTTTCTTTCATCTGAACTTTGGCAGTAAAATTGCTGATCATAAAAGAAATGGGAGACATGAAATTGTTTTTACATGATGCTATATCCACACCAATAGGTGTCAGTAAAAAGTAAAAAAAAAAAAAATACTGACTTTGTCAAATCTGCTGTAAATGCATCAGTGGTCACTATATAAATATGTGGTCACAAATACACTGTCACAGATGGTGTTGGGTTTTGTTTCGTTTAGGCGTCTGGAGCCGCCCATAGAGGGGGGAATATGTCACAGATGGTGTTGGGTTTTGTGTTCATGTTTCATGTCTTTGTTTTCAAGTTTAGTCAAGTCTCATTGTTATGTTTGCTCTTGTTTGCTTTGTTTGCCATGTGCTTCCCTTGTTTGTCAAGTTCTAGTCATGTGATCCTGCCATGTGCTCCCCTTGTCATGTGTTCTATGTTGTCACGTTCTGATTGGTTCATTGTCTTGATTGTGCACAGGTGTGTCTTATAACCACTGTTGGTGAGTCTTGTTTAAGTTCATGATTTTTGCCAAGCCTGTCTTTGTTTTATGTTTGACTATGTTAATTAAATAAACTGCACTTGGATTCTCTGCAAACTTGCTTCCAGTGGATTTACATTACATACACATACTACAGTGGGGACTTCTGATGCTTGTCACTAATATCAATGACGAATGCAAGGCCAACAACCTCTTCTAAATGTTTAAATCATATCTGAGATGCATTTACACAAACATTGTGATTTATAGATACTTATGTAACATTAGACAGCTGCCTTCTAACTGTAATGGATCCAGATTTGAAATATATCACAATTTTTTATTTTTTTTTTTTTTTTCCTGCCACTTATTAAATAGCCAATGTTGTAGGCAGAGGAGAAAAACCAGCAGAGACAGATGCTTATTAAAGTTCTAGTTGTGGTTATTTTCTGTGGGTACAGTAAAGGGTGACACACAGCCACATAGTCTCTTAATGCGTCATGGGTGTGTTTTAGGCGTAATGTGCAATAAACCAATCAGATTGTCATCTCCCATTCTCTTTAAAAGTCAGGTGCACTTGCACCATGGTGGATTGCTATTTACATGGCAGAATATAGATACCCTCAACCTGACGAGTCAGTTTAAATACATGTGTTTATTGCCACAATTGGTCAAATAATTAACCAATTTCTTTTGTCATTACTGCAAAGAGGCAATTCTGATACATGCAATGACTATCCATTGTGACATGTAGGCATTTTTATCTTTATGTACACAATAATATTCTTTTACATTGTATCCCTTTTATTTTCAATATTTAGCATGTTTGTGTGCTGCTGTGCTTCCCCAGAGTGTATGCGCGTTGTGCACCCGCCTATAGGCGCATATTACTAACACGCACTTTAAATAACAACAAAAATACTGCGCCATTGACTTTAGACCAGGTTTTTGTTGGTCAATGGCACAGTTGTTTTCAGTTGCCTCAAAATAGCAACACGCCAACAATGCTCCTGAACACACCTCATTTTCAGACCAACACGCCCATGGGCGAACAAAGGCTATCACTATTATTTTATATTGGCAATTTTTATTTAATAAAAAGTGATGCACTATGACGCACAAATGTTCCACGACTTTAATTTTAAGGTTATTTTTCGCTAATATTATTTTAAACTTTTTTAATCACACTGCACATACTAAGAAAAAATATCAAGCATTTTCCATGACAATATTCAAAAATTAAGCACAATTCAAAGCATTTCCGAACTTTCAAAACTGTACGATCCCTGCATATACATCATGAAGGTGAGTAAAACGATGAAAGAAATGTTCTTGTTTGGTTGGAGTACACCTTTAGTTAATGGCTACAAAATAATTAATAAATACACTTAGCATACACACAAAGAAGGACTACAAACCCCCCTCAGAAAATAATCATGCCCTTATGTCATCAGAGTGGGTGGTAGATGGATTGGTTTGTTTCATCTCGACACTGTATAAATGAAAGGACAGTAAGGAGAGCAGAACAAACTCCTTACAGGAGGAGATTCACTCATGGCCTATGAGACAGAGGATCATGAGACTCAATACTGCTTTCCTGCCATCAACTCATCATGTATCAAGGGAAAACGCTCCAGATATGAATACAATATCATTTACCTGTTTGTATCATTGCTGTCAGCATGGACTGTGTTTCTGAACCTGCTGGTGATCATCTCCATCTCACACTTCAAGAAGCTTCACACTCCAACCAACCTGCTCATTCTCTCTCTGGCTGTGGCCGACCTGCTTGTTGGACTTATTGTGATACCCATAGAGGGCATCAAACAAATTGAGATGTGTTGGTACTTTGGAGACACTTACTGTGGACTGTTTGCAATTACTGTTAGGTTGCTTCTTTCTTCATCTCTTAGTAACTTAGTTTTAATTGCTGTTGATCGTTATGTGGCTGTGTGTCACCCTTTAATGTACCCACTGAAAATAACCACAACTAAAACTTCAATGAGCATCTGTCTCTGCTGGTTTTGCTGTTCGGTTTACAATATTGGGTATGTAATTAGTATCGAATATTTTAACATCTCACACAAAACGTGTTATGGTCAGTGTATTGTCATGAATAGTCTTGCTTGGACATTCACTGATTTGACCTTTTTATTCCTATTTCCATGTGTCGTGATCATCTCTGTATATTTGAGGATATTTTATGTTGTACAATGGCAGGTGAAAGCTATAAACTCTCTAATGAAGGGTGGTAAATGTGTAATGGAAGGTTCAGTGAGGAGGAAATCTGAGAGTAAAGCTGCTCTGACATTAGGAATCATTGTGACAGTTTATCTGCTTTGCTATATTCCATTTTATATCTGTTCTCTAACAGAATCCACTGCAGTCTCTTCCACTACAATGACATTTCTAATATGGACTTTATATGTTAGTTGTGGTCTGAATCCTCTTATCTATGCTTTATTTTACAGCTGGTTTAAAATATCAGTTAAACACATCCTAACTCTTAAAATATTTCAGCCAGCATCCTCCCTGATGGAAATATTTACAGATTGTCATTCATGATTGTGGTGGTGGGGGTTGATTTATTTTCTTTTTTGCACTTAGAGGACAACCTCTAATTTCCATCTCTTAAAAAACATTAGGGCATATGTGATATGTTTTCACATGTTCAGGTACAAGAATGAGCCATACAATTCAAGAAACTACATTAACTTATTATTAAAGGCATAGTTCACCCAAAAAAAAAAAAATAAAAAAAAAATGTCTTTTATCATTTAATCACCCTCATGTCTGATGTTAGGCAGAATGACCATTCACTTTCATTGTCCATAAAAAAGATGCACTGAACATAAATGGTGACTGAGGCTGCCAATATCTCTTCTGTGAAATAAGAAAGCATCACATCTTCAACTTCAACTTTTATTTATTTATATAGCACATTTAATAACAACGTTGTTGCCCAAAGTGCTTTATAATAGTTAAAACATACTTATATAAAAAGATTTACCATGCCTAGCAAATGAAGGCATGACAACACACTCTTAGACACACACCCTCATACAACTGTACACTGAGATCAGTATAGAAGAAAAATAAATAATTACAAATTTAAAAATAATAATAATATCTTCAATGAACAGAATACCCTTACTGGAGATTTCAAATGAGACTTAAAAATCTCTAATGCTGGAGTTTGCAGGATATGAAGAGGAAGGCTGTTCCACAACTTAGGAGCAACAACTGAAAAAGCTCGGTCACTCTTTGACTTCTTAGAAAGAGGGATGGCCAGCAAAGATGTATTTGCTGTTCTTAGTGTCCTACTTGATATGTAAAACCCTAAAAGGTCAGCAATGTAGTTTGGGGACATATATGAAGTGCATGTGCGATCGCATTCCAGGGGAAATGCTTAATATATTTGCGATGTAATATAAAACATCACATTCCTTTGCTACACTTAATATAAACTAACCAAGATTATATGTTGCTAGTGATCATAGTAATGTCAACATTTATTAACCCATTCCATTTATATTTTTATATAGTAACATATAATATAACATATAATGTAATATGTAGTGTGTGCAGAATTATTAGGCACGTTGATTTTCTGATCATATTTCCAGGCACATCTTACCAATTCCAAACCACATTAATCTTAATATCTACTATTCATTTTGTATTTAATAATTTATAAGTTTTGGGAGTTCATTTTTAGTCCATCTCCTACCCTGAAGTCCGTTTTGCAGAGATGGAATAAAAATGAGCTCCCAAAACGTACTGCCAGATTCTGGAAGATGAATTCTTCATACAGTGGTACAAGAGGATGTGGTGCTGGTCCTTCAAGAGTCACTCTCAATCGGTCTGCCTATAAAAAACAGTCTTAATGTATTTTACAACACTTCAGCTTGTGATTCTTATTAAGTGGGGGTCATTTTTTAGGATTCTTTACCTAACCTAAGTCTCTGAGATCCTGACACCTTCCACTTTTGGAGACTCCAGGTTTGCAATCCTGGAAAATGGTGGCGCTAGAGACTAAAGGGTTCCTGATGGTTTCACACTTAATTCTTCACATTAATTCTTAATTATTTTGCAGTTAACATGTGTCTTTTCTTCTCCACCTCCAGTGGTCATGCCTTTAAGTGATCTGGGTTTGGTTCTTTAAAACGAACTATATGTAAAAACACCCTTGCTGCTTTTGAAGTGTCAACTAAACTATCCCCTGCGAAGGCCTCCTTCCCTTTCCTTTCCCTATGTATAAATAAAACGTTATCAAATTATTCCAGTTCGCATAGATCAAACACGCAAACCTATAGACTAAACATGTAAATGAATGGCAAGAATGCATTAAAAGTATTCGTTTTTTCAGTAGGAAAGGTGTCATTTAAGCGGCCCCTAAAGTAATAATTAACAATTTTTACAACGGAAGTGATTCAATCAAAAACCAACTTTGGCTCGATAATAATTTTCCTATTGTCACTGTGAAGCTGCTTTGAAACAATGTGTATTGTGAAAAGCGCTATATAAAAAAAAAATAAATAAATAAAAAATTAGTAACGCAATATTGTAATGCATTACTTTTAAAAGTAACTTTCCCCAACACTGATCAAAACATAACATTATCAACGAGCAAGCATCAAATGCTTTAAAAATCAATTGTGACTCGAGTCTCCTATGATCTTCATGTGCAGAGCTGCTGCTTATGTAGACATTTATGTATAAAGAGGTTGTTGTCCTTGCACAAGACTCACCTGTCTCTACCCATGTATCACTGATATTACTGATATGCATCACAGTATCTCTGTAAATGCGTACAAGGCCCCACTGTAGGATTTGTAGTTGTGATCATGTCCACTGATGCACCTACAGCAGCCATGACTGCATATGAATGTCAGTGACACAAACTGTGCACTTTCAGACAGTACACAGGGAGTCAGTGGATACTGGCTGCAGTAATTTTGTAATACAGAAACTTAATATTGCAGTACAGGGCTTAAAGGTGCACTAAGTGAACTTTTATTTTTCACTGGACATCAACATTCTTATACTTTATACTGACAGCTGTAATTGTTGATATGATGTAAAAGCAGAATTTTCTGATGTCATATCTCATTTTTGTCTTATGCATAGCACTGTAGTTTGGAGAGGGAGAAAAAAAAAAAATCATTTCACTGCCAAGGTTAGTACTGTTGACAAAAAGTAATTATTGCATTATGAAGCATCAGGGATGGTAGCAGATGATGGTTGGGCCAGTTTGAGCACTTCACTGCACTAATGTTCTTCTGTAAAATGTCTTGAAACTCACTGGACCCCTTTTTGATTTGAAACAGCCTTACATTATAAGGATGTGACACACCAAGACAACAGTCGGCCATCACTGAGCATCTCAGTTTTTGCAGACTGTTCTGCAGTTGGACCACCATCAGTGGCCAAAAACCTTCTTCTTACTACAACTTAGTTCTTAGGACAACTTTGATTAACTTTTTTGATCCACTTCAAATGTTGACTACTGTAATTTCCTCTCACACAGACACAGAGCATACATGCTAGCTGGCCATTGGCTGTGCTCTGTGCAGTGTGTTCAAGTGCAACTTTTTGGCCCAGATGCAGATGATGCAAGGCAAAACAGCAGTCAGATTTGTTGCCACTAGTTCTTTAATGTCAGCTTGGTGTGTCACAGCCTATATTTCTTATACAGAGTATCCACAGGCTGTGGTGGACAAACATGCACACACATAAACACTGCTTTAGAGCTAAAACAGACAGTTAGGCAGGCCTAATGCACCTTTATTGTTGCTGCAACATTAAATAATGCTTCAGCATATTATCAGAGATTTTCTGAACTTTGTGTGGTACTAATTATGAATAATTATCTTATTGCAAAGTTTTAAAAGTTTTGCAACTTTTAATCTCATTAAAACAAACTCACTGACCTCTGAGCACAATGCAACATCAGTGTATTGTGTGTGTTTGTTTGCCAATGTTTGCTTCACACCCTTAATGGACAGATCACTGGAGAATTGTCACTGCAGCAGAACTCTGAATACAGAACAGGTGTTAACAGGACCCTCAGGATTACTTCTGAAATACATAATAAAAACACGTGGATGTCCCTAGATGATTAGTTTCTGTCTGAAGTTAGTTATTGAATTGGTCAAATTAACAAAGATGCAAAGTCACTATCTGAACACACAAAAGACACTAACAAAATGTGGCATTTATTTTAAAGAAAGATAGCGCAAACCGTTTTCCAGCAAAATATTTTGTAAAAAGGTTTTACTTCATACATTCACTAAAAATCACTACCAATCTGATTAAAATTCATTTAAAAAATGAGTTGAATCAAGTTAGTTTTGAGAAAAGCTCTCGTTGTCAGGGTATGTCTTTGTGCTCTTATTTTATATATTCTTTTAGTTCGTCATGCATCGAGTCAGAGTTCACTCTTCTGCCGCAAATCGATGCATATGACCATCTGCCAGTCTTTATAAAGTTTTAAATATGGAATTTTTTCTTACAAAAACCCATCGTTTCATTTCAGAAGGCCTTTATTAACCCCCTGGAGCCATATGGATTATTTTTTATGATGGATGGATACATTTATTTTGGGCTTCCAATTGTGTTCATCTGAAAGAATATATACATATACATCTAGGATGGTTTGAGGGTGGAGTAAATCATGGGATAATTTTCATTTTGGGGTGAATTATCCCTTCAAGTGAAAGACACCTGAACTGGATAAGTTGGCAACATATTCACAGATTCAAATTTCCCAGATCAATAACTTGTGAGCTGAACGTTGTTAAAACACAAATAACACCTCTTTTCATAGACAACGAGCTACAACCTAATTTTCCTCAAAACGAGCCCTCCTCCACAAAATACAAAAAACATTGATCTCTATGCACAGGCAGCTAAGAGACAAGTCCGAAGGGACCATCTGCAAAGTGCAAAACCCAAAAAACGTTACTACAAAAATAGTCAATAACTTCAATGTTACACACTGTAGTGTTACCAAATTCAGTTCAGACATCACTGCTCTTTTGATGGTTATACTTTAACACTTATTTTTATGATTTTTTATTAAGAAGAATATTCAATAACTTCACTGTAGCTGTAAGAGATCCACTGCAGGCAAGCTTGAAGAACCCAAGTGCAGCTTTATTCATTCCCAACGTGAATCAAAACATAACAAACAAAGGCATGGCATGGCATGGCATGGCATGGCATGGCATGGCATGGCATGGCATGAAGCATACAACACAACTCACCAACAGTGGTTACACGGACAAAACTTGACAAAGAACAAGGCAAACATGAGGGCTTAAATACACAGAGACTAGTGACTAACAAGGAACACCTGTTCACAATCAAACCAATGAACCAATGAGAACAAGACACATGATCAGGGGAGCACATGGCAGGATCACATGACTAGAACATGACAAACAAGGGAAGCACATGGCAAACAGGAACAAGAAACATGACAGTGACTATATACAAAATAAGAGACGTGAAACTATATACATGAAACAAAACCCATCACCATCCGCAACAGTAACATGCTGTACTGTAGCCAAATACAGTTCACACATCAATGCTTTCCTGCTGGTTATGCTAAAGCATGTACAATTCATTATAAAGAAGCACTTTCCTAAACACACTATTCTGTCTGAAAAGTCTAAATAGCTGCTGCTAATTACAATGGCAATATCATAAGCTAAAGAACAAAACCAACAGAGACAGATGCTTATTAAAGTTTTAGTTGTAGTTATTTTCTGTGGGTACAGTAAAAGGTGACACACAGCCACAAAACGATCAACAGAAAATACAATTAAATTACTAACTCTCATGATTATCATAAACAATCCACAGAAGGTCTCTAAAGTACCAACATATTTCAATCAGTCTAGTGGCCTTTATGGGCAACACAAAAAAACCAGTAAGCAGTTGGCCTCAGTCAGAGAGAGAATAATCAGGTTGGTTGGAGTGTGAAGCTTCTTGAAGTGAGAAATGGAGATGATCACCAGCAGGTTCAGAAACACAGTCCATGCTGACAGCAATGAAAAAACTCTGGCCTTTGATGTCCGCTTTCCTGCAGAGTTTAGCTCCAACCTTGATCAAACTCAACTGCCAATAACTTTCTATAAACCCTGAAGACCTTGATCAGCTTGTTTAGAATTGGAGCAAAACTCTTAAGGAAAGTGGACATGGAGGGTCAAAGCTGGTTTAAATCATATCTGAGATGCATTTACACATAAATATTGTGATTTACAGATACTTTATATATAACAACCTACATAGGCAATTGTCTTCCAACTGTCATGGAACCTCACAAGTAACTAGGCATGGGCCGGTTACCAGTTTCAAGGTATACCGCGGTTTGAAAATGTCACGGTTTCAAAACCACTAATATTTTCCTTGATACCGTTCCCGCGGTATGAGCTCTTTTTTATGTCTTGTCAAAGACCAGAAGTGCAGGAATCTCTCTGGCTGTGTGCAGTATAGAGAGTAACAACTCTCGCTCCGGTTGGTGCGAGCAGCAGTCAGTCACCTGTGTGTAGGATGGTCGAATGGAGGTGAATCCCTCGAAAAAGATGAAGGGGGGTGGCTGGTAACTGTACAATGATTGAAATAGCAAAATGGCCTGAAACAATTACTAAATAAACTGCAAAATTTTACTTTTTATAATACATTTATTTCCTGGATGGATTGCTTCTGATAGCGCTGCATGAGCCAGCGCCGCCATTTGTGGGAAACTGTTAGCATGTTTGCCAGGGTTCAAAGTACCAAATTCGAGTAAAAATCGGTGTTGAAACAGTGTTATTCACCAGTTTCCCAGTAACGTTTTTATGAATTTTGACAATGCATGGATGTGAGAATGTGATGTGGCTTAGTGCGATCATCAAATTGTGATGTAATTATAGAAATATATACAGTCTGACATGCTGCATGGAGTAAAATGCAGCTTTTAGCTTCGATTCACAGAAACTGCTGATCTGCAAGTGCTGTGTGTTTGAGTCGCTTATAATTTGCATTTGAGAACACAACGTGCACCAACCATCCGTAATGTGTGTCGTTTATGAATTTGTTGTCAAAGAGAAACATCTTCCTGGATCTCCCTGTGGTTTTCCGTCAAAATAAAAGTCCAATGATTTGACGTTTGAAAGCAAGAAATAAAGACATCCATAAATGTTAGTATTGTAATTTTACTGTTGTTCTGTAAAAATAAAAAATAATAATGATTTATATCATATACCATATCATATCATAATAACTCTATTATTAATTTATTATCAATAACTCTATTCTAAAAAATAATATTTTAAATAATTTCATTACAATTCTATTAATACCTTCTGTTTTGTCTTTAACTTATCACATGCCTGACTCACTTAAGTGAGTCAGTTTTTGTAGGGAAAAATGATGCCTTGGTTTTGTACAGTTTAGATGCAAAAGGGAATTTAAAAATACAAGTATATTATCTTCTGGTTGAACCGGGATACAAACATTTAAATTCCCTTTTGCATCTAAACAGTATGGTTTAACACTAGGCCTGTCTATGGTCATACAGCTGATTACAAGAACAGAATATTCTACAATAACTGTAAATTCTCTGCCCACATTAGAAAAATGGTTGCTTCAGGGGAAAATGAATCATCATCTATTCAATTTTACACAACTGAAGATTTTAGCTAAATTTATTTTTTATTGCTCAAATTACCCTAATAACATGGTGTTTAATGTCATGTCCACTTCAGATCTGTTTCAGAATTACTGCAATGAAAAGGCATCTCTTCTTCTTTTTTATTTGTTTATTTATTTATTTTTATTTTGTTTTGTTGTTGTTGTTTTTATCATTAATTTATATTTTTGAGGCCTAGACATGAATAAGAATTAAACAATTAAATCCCAAAACAAATAAACACTAATCATAGACTAAACATGTTGACTTACTCAATTATACCCACAAATAATGAGTTATGCAGGTAACTAAAATTAAAATAATGGTCAGACCTGCCTCTATAACTAATTTAACATAAGCACATCAGATTCTTGCAAGGTAAATGTAATTATTTACCTTCATTTAAAATGTCTTTAAAATATCTTATGGTACATAAAGACATCTGGTATCCAGTATGTTCACATTCAGTTTACAAACTGAGATAAAAAAAACAAACAAACAAAAAAAAAACTATACATTAGTCTGTGCTTCATCAAATTAAAACAAAGGGGGGAAAAATCTACAATTATGAATAATCTGTAAATATGTCTAAGAGAGAGGATGCTGGCTTCAATATTTTAAGAGTTAAGATGTGTTTAACTGATATTTTAAACCAGCGGTAAAATAAAGCATAGACAACAGGATTCATGCCTGAGTTAGCATATATAGTCCATAGTAGAAATGTCATTGTAGCAGAAGAGATTATTGTACTACTTGTTAAAGACAAGATATAGTATGGAATATAGCATAGCAGATAAGCTGTCACAATAATTCCTAATGTCAGAGCAGCTTTGCTCTCAGATTTCCTCCTCACTGAACTCTCCATTACACATTTACCACTCTTCATCAGAGAGTTTATAACTTTCACTTGCTGATGTGCAACATAAAATATCCTCAAATATAAAGTTATGATCACAGTCAAAGGAAACAAGAAAGAAAAGAACAGGTCAATGACTATCCATGAAAAACCTATTATTAAATAGCACTTTCCATAGCATGTGTCTGTTCTTTCAAAATATCTGCCACCAATCAGATAAACAGTAGTATTGTAGGCAAAGGAGAAAAACCAGCAGAGACAGATGCTTATTAAGGTTTTAGTTGTGGTTATTTTCTGTGGGTACAGTAAAGGGGTACACACAGCCACATAACGATCAATAGCAATTAAAACTAAATTACAAATGGATGTTGACAGGAGCAGACCCATGATTATCATAAACAGGTCACACAAAGTGTCTCCAAAGAACCAGCATGTCTCAATCAGCTTTATGGCATCCACAGGCATCACAATAAGTCCAACAAGCAGGTCAGCCACAGCCAGAGAGAGAATAATCAGGTTGGTTGGAGTGTGAAGCTTCTTGAAGTGAGAGATTGAGATGATCACCAGCAGGTTCAGAAACACAGTCCATGCTGACAGCAATGAAAAAAAACACATACATGAAATTGTATTCATACATGGAGCGTTTTCCCTTGATACATGATGAGTTGATGGCAGGAAAGCAGTATTGAGTCTCATGATCCTCTGTCTCATAGGCCATGAGTGAGTCTCCTCCTCTTAGGAGTTTGTTCTTCTCTCTTTGCTTTCCTTTTATTTATACAGTGTCTGGATCAAACAGACCAACCCATCTACCGCCCACTCTAATGGTGCCTAATAACAATTATTTTCTTCCAATAGTTCCAACAGAGTAAAATGAGTTTACATACTGTACAAAAGACAAAAATGTGTAATGAAAATTGTGACGCAGACTTTTTGCTGTGGGCCCCTATAGTGATGGCCCTGTCCACACCAATATATGTCAGTACAAAAGTACAACATTGATGTTGTATAAGCCAGCACAAAGATAATAAAAGCATTCCTAGTGTAACTTCAAGTTTTCTACTATAATACTGACTTTCTGTATTCTAAACTGCAGCCGATAGCCATTGACCAGGGTTTTTCCTGTGTCAAAAATGGTCTTCAGTGGTGGCGAATGAACGTGGCCACACACATACAGTACAGAGTACCCTACCACACGTCAATTTAACGGCCTGGAGTAATTATTCTGCTTGTACCAGTTACTACACCTTTGACACATGTATTTCAAGATATTTTTCAGTTTTTAATCCTTACTGTAACGCTATTGTGTGTGCGCATGCATGCGAGAGAGAAAGAATGTGATGTTCATAGATAACAAAAGGTAATTGTGTAAAAATAAAAAATAGTTCATTTTTATTCATATTTTATAACACATTGTTTTTTAAATTGCAATATTTCTTTGCATATAGACTGAAGCAAGAATGAGCTCAGGGGTGATTCACTGGAAAATCCATGTGGCTGACTGGTGGATGGCAAACAGTTTCCAGGAGTTCATCCCTACATTTCAAGGTTGATCTTACAAAAATGCTCCACTCTCTTTAACTTCCCTTTTGTAGCAAACAGACATTTTCACAGTTAAGCAGATATGACGTGCACAGTCGAGCGTGTGAGCCTTTCAAAGATACTCCTTTGCCCGTGAGCGTGGAAAGACGCGTTTGACGCATGCACATGCGCACCGTCGTCCGTGGTCACAAAAAATCGGCTGGCGTATGGCGGACGGGCACGCAGGCCTATTAAATTATTCTTCTTATTATTATGCTACTTTTATTATTAAATTAACATTGCAGTTCATTTGCCCCGCAATATCATAGCGCATCACCACATAACCGACACACTGCGAGGATGATAAAAGATGAGTTAGATAGCTTACTCATCATTTAAAAAACAACTTGTTTAACATGTGTAACATAGACAACAAGCTACAACCTAATTTTCCTCAAAACGAGCCCTCCTCCACAAAATACAAAAAACATTGATCTCTATGCACAGGCAGCTAAGAGATAAGTCCAAAGGTACCATCTGCAAAGTGCAAAAAACGTTACTACAAAAATAGTCAATAACTTCAATGTTACACACTGTAGTGTCACCAAATTCAGTTCAGACATCACCGCTCTTTTGATGGTTATACTTTAACACTTATTTTTATGATTTTTTATTATGAAAAATATTCAGTAACTTCGCTGTAACTGTAAGAGATCCACTGGAGGCAAGCTTGAAGAACCCAAGTGCAGCTTTATTTATTCCCAACATGAATCAAAACATAACACAAACAAAGACTAGGCTTGGCTTGGCATGGCATGACATGACATGACATGAAGCATACAACATAACTCACCAACAGTGGTTACACGGACAAAACTTGACAAAGAACAAGGCAAACATAAGGGCTTAAATACACAGAGACTAGTGACTAACAAGGAACACCTGTGCACAATCAAACCAATGAACCAATGAGAACAAGATACATGAACAGGGGAGCACATGGCAGGATCACATGACTAGAACATGACAAACAAGGGAAGCACATGGCAAACAGGAACATGAAACATGACAGTGACTATATACAAAATAAGAGACATGAAACTATAAACATGAAACAAAAACCCAACACCCAAAGTTCAGGAGGGTGGTGGAACAGAGGTGGTCTTGGGGGAGGGATGGAGGGCACGGCCCATGCAGGGGAACAAGACATGGACCATGGCATGGCAATGGTGGCCCTGGGTCGTGGGGCATGGGTGGACCTAGCAAGCTAGGATGCAATGGAAGCCATGGCAGTGCTGGCAGCTCAGGAAGCCCTGGCAGTGCAGGAAGTTCAAGGGACCATGGAAGTGCAGGCAGTTCAAGGAATCATGGCGGTGCAGGTAGTTCAGGGTGCCAGAGAGGCGCAGCCTCCATGGCCCTAGCAGGGTCGTGGCCTGGAGCAGATCTTAAATCTGGCTCACGGGCTGGAGTCCCCTCTGGACGCTGGTCAGGGGCTGGAGTCCCCTCTGGATGCTGATTAGGAGCTGGAGAGGATGCATGCGTGGCCCAAACACACATAATAGTAGTGGCCATAATGGCCAGTGCTGCACACTCTGGAGACTCTGCCGTGGTGACCATCTTGGCTGAGGGCTCAGGCATGGTAGACATTTTGACTGAGGGCTCAGACGTGGCAGCCATCTTGTGAAGAGACTCAGACTTAGCAAGCATGACTTGAAGAGACTCAGGCTTGGCAGGCATGACATGAAAAGTCTCAGACTTGGCAGGCATGACGTGAAGAGACTCAGACTTGGCAGGCATGACGTGAAGAGACTCAGACTTGGCAGGCATGACGTGAAGAGTCTTTGGCTGAGCAAGCATGACATGAACAGTCTGTGGCTGGGAAGGCATGACATGAACAGTCTCTGACTTGGCAGGCATGACATGAACAGTCTCTGACTGGGCAGGCATGATGTGAACAGTCTTTGGCTGGGCAGACATGACGAGAACAGTCTCTGGCTGGGCAGGCATGACCTGAACAGTCCCCTGGCTTGGTGGATACTGTGGAATTGCAGGGCCCCTCATCTGCAAAACCCACAGTAAACAATGAGCTGCACAACAACAAAGCATTGTCTATATACTCTGCTAAGGAATTTTTTTCCCCCCCGAGGCAGCTGTGAACGTATGGGTTCATTCAGACCCATACGAAAAATGTCCTTTAGGGCAATATCATTGAATTCTACCTGGCAGCACAGTCCATAAAATTCCTCCACATAGTCCTCGATGGCATGGTTCCCCTGGCACAAAACGTAGCAGGGCAACTGCTTGGTTCATTGTACAAGGTTAAGTATTCTGTAGGAGTTCCACTGGAGGCAAGCTTGAAGAACCCAAATGCAGCTTTATTTATTTCCAACATGAATCAAAACATAACACAAACAAAGACTAGGCTTGGCTTGGCTTGGCTTGGCATGGCATGGCATGAAGCATATAACACAAAACTTACCAACAGTGGTTACACGGACAACACTTGACAAGAACAAGACAAACATGAGGGCTTAAATACACACAGACTAGTGACTAACAAGGAACACCTGTGCACAATCAAACCAATGAATCAATGAGAACAACACATGAACAGGGGAGCACATGGCAGGATCACATGACTAGAACATGACAAACAAGGTAAGCACATGACAAACAGGAACATGAAACATGACAAAGACTATATACAAAATAAGAGACATGAAACTATATACATGAAACAAAACCCATCACCATTCGTGACAGTAACATGCTGTACTGTAGCCAAATACAGTTCACACATCAATGCTTTCCTGCTGGTTATGCTAAAGCATGTACAATTCATTATAAAGAAGCACTTTCCTAAACACACTATTCTGTCTGAAAAGTCTAAATAGCTGCTGCTAATTACAACGGCAATATCATAAGCTAAAGAACAAAACCAACAGAGACAGATCCTTATTAAAGTTTCAGTTGTGGTTATTTTCTGTGGGTACAGTAAAAGGTGACACACAGCCACAAAACGATCAACAGCAAATACAATTAAATTACTAACTCTCATGATTATCATAAACAGTCACAGAAGGTCTCCAAAGTACCAACACATTTCAATCAGTCTAGTGGCCTTTATGGGCAACACAAAAAGTCCAGTAAGCAGTTGGTCACAGCCAGAAAGAGAATAATCAGGTTGGTTGGAGTGTGAAGCTTCTTGAAGTGAGAGATGGAGATGATCACCAGCAGGTTCAGAAACACAGTCCATGCTGACAGCAATGAAAAAACTCTGGCCTTTGATGTCCACTTTCCTGCAGAGTTTAGGTCCAACCTTGATCAAACTCAACTGCCTATAACTTTCTATAAATCCTGAAGACCTTGATTAGCTTGTGCAAAACTCTTAAGGAAAGTGGACATGGAGGGTCAAAGCTGGTTTAAATCATATCTGAGATGCATTTACACATAAATATTGTGATTTACAGATACTTTATATATAACAACCTACAAAGGCAATTGTCTTCCAACTGTCATGGAACCTCACAAGTAACTAGGCATGGGCCGGTTACCAGTTTCAAGGTATACCGCGGTTTGAAAATGTCATGGTTTCAAAACCACTAATATTTTCCTTGATATCGTTCCCGCGGTATGAGCTCTTTTTTATGTCTCGTTAACTCCCTCGGGTCGGCGGTCACGCCGGCAATACCACCTCGTTTTTTTTCTTACGTATAATGATTGAAATAGCAAAATGGCCTGAAACAATTACTAAATAAACTGCAAAATGTTATGTTTTATAATACTTTTATTTCCTGGATGGATTGCTTCTGATAGCGCTGCATGAGCCAGCGCCACCATTTGTGGGAAACTGTTAGCATGTTCGCCAGGGTTCAAAGTACTAAATTCGAGTAAAAATCGGTGTTGAAACAGTGTTATTCACCAGTTGCCCAGTAACTTTTTTATGAATTTTGACAATGCATGGATGTGAGAATGTGATGTGGCTTAGTGTGATCATCAAATCGCAACAGTTGTGATGTAATTGTAGAAATATATACAGTCTGACGCACTGCATGGAGTAAAACGCAACTTTTAGCTTCGATTCACAGAAACTGCTGATCTGCAAGTGCTGTGTGTTTGAGTCGCTTATAATTTGCATTTGAGAACACAACGTGCACCAACCATCCGTAATGTGTGTCGTTTATGAATTTGTTGTCAAAGAGAAACATCTTCCTGGATCTCCCTGTGGTTTTCCTTCAAAATAAAAGTCCAATGATTTGACGTTTGAAAGCAAGAAATAAAGACATCCATAAATGTTAGTATTGTAATTTTTACTGTTGTTCTGTAAAATAAAAATAATAATGAATTTATATCATATACCATATCATATCATAATAACTCTATTATTAATTTATTATCAATAACTCTACTATAAAAATAATATTTTAAATAATTTCATTACAACTCTATTAATACCTTCTTTTTTGTCTTTAACTTATCACATGCACTGACTCACTTAAGTGAGTCAGTTTTTTGAGAGGGACAATGATGCCTTGGTTTTGTACTGTTTAGATGCAAAAGGAAATTTAAAAATACAAGTATATTATTCTTCTGGTTAAACCGGGATACAAACATTTAAATTCCCTTTTGCATCTAAACAGTATGGTTTAACACAAGGCCTGTCTATGGTCATACAGCTGATTACAAGAACATGAATATTCTACAATAACTGTAAATGCTCTGTCCACATTAAAAAATAAATAAAAAATGGTTGCTTCAGGGGAAAATGAATCATCATCTATTTCAATTTTACACATCTGAGATTTTAGCAAAATTTATTTTTTATTGCTCAAATTACCCTGATAACATGAAGTGTTTTTATTTTTTTTTTTTTTTTTTCATTAATTATGTTTTTGAGGCCCTAGACGTGAATAAGAATTAAACAATTAAATCCAAAACAAATAAACACTAATCATAGACTAAACATGTGACTTAGTCAGTTATACCCACAATTAATGGGTTATGCAGGTAACTAAAAATAAAATAATGGCCAGACCTGCCTCTATAACTAATTTAACATAAGCACATCAGATTCTTGCAAGGTAAACGTAATTATTTACCTTCATTTAAAATGTCTTTAAATATACTTACATTATTTTTTTCCTGTTAATAAGCTTATGGTACATAAAGACATCTGGGTATCCAGTATGCTTCACATTCAGTTTACAAACTGAGATAATAAAAAAAAAAAAAACTAACATTAGTCTGTGCTTCATCAAATGAAACAAAAAAGAAAAAAAATCAATAAAAATCATGAATAATCTGTAAATATGTCTAAGAGAGAGGATGCTGGCTTCAATATTTTAAGAGTTAAGATGTGTTTAACTGATATTTTAAACCAGCGGTAAAATAAAGCATAGACAACAGGATTCATGCCTGAGTTTAGCATATATAGTCCATATTAGAAATGTCATTGTAGCAGAAGAGATTATTGTAACTACTTGTAAAGGACAAGAATATAGTATGGAATATAGCATAGCAGATAAGCTGTCACAATAATTCCTAATGTCAGAGCAGCTTTGCTCTCAGATTTCCTCCTCACTGAACTCTCCATTATACATTTACCACCCTTCATCAGAGAGTTTATAACTTTCACTTGCTGATGTACAACATAAAATATCCTCAAATATAAAGTTATGATCACAGTCAAAGGAAACAAGAAAGAAAAGAACAGGTCAATGACTATCCATGAAAAACCTATTATTAAATTACACTTTCCATAGCATGTGTCTGTTCTTGTGAACTTTCAAAATATCTGCCACTAATCACATAGGCAGTATTGTAGGCAAAGGAGAAAAACCAGCAGAGACAGATGCTTATTAAGGTTTTAGTTGTGGTTATTTTCTGTGGGTACAGTAAAGGGGTACACACAGCCACATAACGATCAATAGCAATTAAAACTAAATTACAAATGGATGTTGACAGGAGCAGACCCATGATTATCATAAACAGGTCACACAAAGTGTCTCCAAAGAACCAGCATGTCTCAATCAGCTTTATGGCATCCACAGGCATCACAATAAGTCCAACAAGCAGGTCAGCCACAGCCAGAGAGAGAATAATCAGGTTGGTTGGAGTGTGAAGCTTCTTGAAGTGAGAGATTGAGATGATCACCAGCAGGTTCAGAAACACAGTCCATGCTGACAGCAATGAAAAAAACACATACATGAAATTGTATTCATACATGGAGCGTTTTCCCTTGATACATGATGAGTTGATGGCAGGAAAGCAGTATTGAGTCTCATGATCCTCTGTCTCATAGGCCATGAGTGAGTCTCCTCCTCTTAGGAGTTTGTTCTTCTCTCTTTGCTTTCCTTTTATTTATACAGTGTCTGGATCAAACAGACCAACCCATCTACCGCCCCACTCTAATGGTGCCTAGTAACGATTATTTTCTTCCAATAGTTCCAACAGAGTAAAATGAGTTTACATACTGTACAAAAGACAAAAATGTGTAATGAAAATTGTGATGCAGGTTTTTTGCTGTGGGCCCCTATAGTGATGGCCTTGTCCACACCAATATATGTCAGTACAAAAGTACAACATTGATGTTGTATAAGCCAGCACAAAGATAATAAAAGCATACCTAGTGTAACTTCAAGTTTTCCACTATAATACTGACTTTCTGTATTCTAAACTGCAGCCGATAGCCATTGACCAGGGTTTTTCCTGTGTCAAAAATGGTCTTCAGTGGTGGCGAATGAACATTGCCACACACATACAGTACAAAGTACCCTACCACACGTCAATTTAACGGCCCTGGAGTAATTATTCTGCTTTGTACCACAGTTACTACACCTTTGACACATGTATTTCAAGATATTTTTCAGTTTTTAATCCTTACTGTAATGCTATTGTGTGTGCACACGCATGCGAGAGAGAAAGAATGTGATGTTCATAGATAACAAAAGGTAATTTTGCGTAAAAATGAAAATAGTTCATTTTTATTCATATTTTATTCATATTTTATAACACATTGTTTTCTAAATTGCAATATTTCTTTGCATATAGACTGAAGCAAGAATGAGCTCAGGGGTGATTTACTGGAAAATCCATGTGGCTGACTGGTGGATGGCAAACAGTTTCCAGGAGTTCATCCCTACATTTCAAGGTTGATCTTACAAAAATGCTCACTCTCTTTAATTTCCCTTTTGTAGCAAACAGACATTTTCACAGCTAAGCAGATATGATGTGCACAGTCGAGCGTGTGAGCCTTTCAAAGATACTCCTTTGCCCGTGAGCGTGGAAAGACGCGTTTGACGCATGCACATGCGCACCGTCGTCCGTGGTCACAAATAATCGGCTGGCGTATGGCGGACGGGCACGCAGGCCTATTAAATTATTATTATTATTATTATGCTACTTTTATTATTAAATTAATATTGCAGTTCATTTGCCCCGCAATATCATAGCGCATCACCGCATAACCGACACGCTGCGAGGATGATAAAATATTAGTTAGATAGCTTACTCATCATTTAAAAAACAACTTGTTTAACACGAAATACTTCTCGCTTCACCAAAAAAAAAAAAAAAAATTCTCTCTATGGGCCACAAGAAAATATTAAGAAAATAAATCAGATTCATCTCTAAGAGAATATGCGCCGTTAATGCAGCGCCAGATGGCGGACCATAGACTGTGTGGCGGATGCTTGGTCAGTTATTTAGTTTCTGTAGTGAATAATTGACTGGCATGTGAGAATTTCTTCACCTGCATAACTCTCACGGAAAGTTTGCACATTTTTTGTGTGATATCCACTGCCTTCGGTTAAATCGGAAATATTTTCAATATTGCGACGTGGCATTTTTCTTTATCACCAGTTTGCTCGCAAAATGGTGGACACTGATTCACATATTGTCCGTGTCATTTCCTGTGATAATAAAATTAAGTGAATTATTAAATAAATGAGTCAAATGTTGTCTAGTCTCAGTTGTCGGATTGTCGCCGTCGTGTTTACAACTGTTACAACGAGCGCTTATCAGGATCAAATAAATGCTGGATTTTCAAAAGTATGTGAAGTTCGCGGCTCCATTGTTGCAGTAAACTTGCACAACGTTCTTGAATGAATAATTTAGATGCATGCTGGTCTGTTATTTTTGGTACATCAACTTTCATTTTCACGCCCCCTAAACATGACATGAACAAAACGAACTCTGATTGGTTGCTTTACATGTCAGTCAAACGTCCTCTTAGGCGGTCCTTGGCCAATGAAAGCTGCGATAGAGTTTAGACATTCTGCCGTCAGTCTGAAGGTCTGGCTACGCGAGACTAAATATCGCCCATGGAAATGACAATGTAAGTGTTTGGTCTTGGCGGAATAGATCTGCTACGCTGCTGCTGAATTGCTGCTGCTGTTGATTATTGCTGTAGTTGTAGATTATTGCTGCTGCTGCTGTTGATTATAGCTGCTACTGTTGCTGCTGCAGAGCAAGTACAGGAACTTGCTACTGCCAATACATACACTGCGGTGACAATGCAAGGCATACTGCTGCTGCACAAATAGCACAAATAAAATTACCCCCAACAAAGCTAAAATTACCCCCCAACAAAGGAAAGATGAACAATATAACCAAGTTGTGAATGCTGTTGTGAGCATGAAAACATACTGCTGCTATACAATAATATGCTTAAAATGATCCTCCATCGAAGCAGAGTAAGAGCAGATCTATTTTAATAGTGGTTTGATTTAATTTCACAGCAGTGACAAACAGCGCCAAAGTTTAGGGCAAACACAATGGTTACCTGGCTGTCACCAATGAAGGCAGGTCCAGAAACATGCTTTATTGATTGAGAATTGACTGAGAATTATTGCCACGGGCCAAATTTAAACAAAAACTAAAATATAAAATAAAATTAAAAAAAGTCTAGCAAATAAGTGCACTTATCTAGTCAAAGGCCAAAAGGCAGTTAGTGATTTCCATCAGGATTATTATGAGACTAGGAAGCATAGAAATCAAAATTTTTTCAACATCATCTTTGTTAACAAAGATGTATTAATTCTTTTTTAATTATTCAATATTTATTTATATATTATTATTGGTATATATCATTATGTAAGGAATAATTGACAATGGGCCGTTGCGTTCTTAGAAAATAATGCACACCCGGCCAAGGCGCGATATAATGCGGCCATAACGCAAAGCGGAGTGTTACACCTTGGGTGTGCATTATTTTCTAAGAATTCAACGGCCCGGTGTCAATTATTCCGCTTGATGTTGTATTTCAAGACATTTGTCAGGTTTTGTCCTTAAAACACTAATTTCTTACGCATCTCATCCCGAGCCTCCATTGCTAATTCCAAAATGTCATTTCAGAACTAGTAATGAAGGCTTGAGCTTTGATAGCAGAATGATACTGTTGATACAGTTATTAACGCAGTTGAGAGAGAAAGAGAGGAGAGAATAAGCATATGTGAATTAGCCCACCTGAGTCTGTGTGTCTCTCACGGCAGCAGTGTCTCTACTAATAGCGAAACTATAGGTTTATACCTCAAGAACCACACAGTTATTACCTCGCTGGTGAGAAATGTCATTTATCTTTTAAGTTGCTAAAATATTTTACTGATTAATTCATCAGAGCAGCACTAACAAACACTTTGTGTGAGACAAGTGTGTGTCCGTACTGTATAGTACATGTGTACATTTGAAAGAGAGAGAGAGCGTGAGAGAGTATGCACTTTCAGGACACAACAAAATGTATTTTGTGGCAAAAACCATGACAATAATTTGTCGTTTTCATCCTATTGTTTACTATATTTATTTGCTTGGTCGGTGTCATTGTGGCTTTTGTTTCTTTTGCGATTATAGGCTGTAGGAACTATTGAAATAACTGAAATCATTTTGCGAAACTACTTTAGCCGCGCGTTTCCCTGAAAATAATTGCACACCTTAGAATGTTGGTCAACCAATCAGATTTGAGCATTCAGTAGCATAAATCAATATATTGTTATGATAAATTGAATTAATGTCTGAATTAAAAAAAAAAAAAAAAAAAAAATCTTACTTAGATACCTAGAACTTAGATATCAATATAATATATAGTAACTAAACAGAGAACATCTAATCACATCTACACACACTAATAAAATATGTTCACCAAACAAACAAGGTAAAATGTTTTACTGCTTTTTTGCCTTCAATTTGGTGTGGCTTCTCTTAAAACGAATCCAGTGCCAAATAAGAGAAAAAAAGAAGTCATTAAGGAAACAGGACTAGTCATGATTAGCACTGGTTTTGATTTATACCATTACAGATTAAATTATTATTATTGAATTATTAACATCTTTAAAATATCTCACATTAATTTAGCTAATTGCAATTAAATAAGACATCTGGGTAGCCATTGTGTTTACACCCAGTTATAAACTGAGACAATACTTTAAACTAATAAATAAATAAATAAATAAACAAACAAACAAACTTAAATCAGCCTGTAAAAATATCAATGAGAGAGGAGGATGCTAGGCTCCAATATTTTAAGTGTTAAGATGTGTTTAACTGATATTTTAAACCAACTGTAAAACAAAGCATAGATAAGAGGATTCAGACCTGTGTTAATATACAAAGTCCATAATAAAAATGTCATTGTGGTAGAAGAGATTACTGTAGTCCCAATTAAAGACAAGATATAGTATGGAATAAAGCACAGCAGATAAGCTGTCACAATAATTCCTAATGTCAGAGCAGCTTTGCTCTCAGATTTCCTCCTCGCTGAACTTCCATTACACATTTACCACCCTTCATCATAGAGTTTATAACGTTCACCTGTTGATTAACAACATAAAATATTCTCAAATATGCAGTGATCATCACAATACAAGGCAACAGGAAGGAATATATCGCATCAATGACTGTACAGGTAAAATTAACTGTAAAGGTACACTCTCCGTAACACTCAATCTGTTCTGTTTGAAGGGTCAAAATATTTGTTGCTGATTACAATGGCAGTTTTGTAGGTTGAGGAGAAAAACCAACACAGACAGATGCTTACTAAAGTTTTAGTCATTGTAATTTTCTGTGGGTACAGTAAAGGGTGACACACAGCCACATAACGATCAACAGCTATTAAAACTAAATTGCTAAGAGATATTTGAGCTAAGCACTCCCATGATTATCATAAACAGTCCACAGAAAGTGTCTCCAAAGTACCAGCATGTCTCAATCAGCTTTATGGCATCCACAGGCCATCACAAAAGTCCAATAAGCAGGTCGGCCAGAGCCAGAGAGAGAATAATCAGGTTTGTTGGAGTGTGAAGCTTCTTGAAGTGAGAGATGGAGATGATCACCAGCAGGTTCAGAAACACAGTCCATGCTGACAGCAATGAAAAAACACATACATGATATTGTATTCATGTCTTGAGCGTTTTCCCTTGATACATGATGAGTTGATGGCAGGAAAGCAGTCATTGAGTCTCATGATCTTCTGTCTCATAGGCCATGAGTGAGTCTCCTCCTGTTAGGAGTTTGTTCTGCTCTCTTTACTGTCCTTTCATTTATACAGTGTCTGGATCAGACTGACCAACCCATCTACCGCCCACTCTGGTGATGAGTAATGACAATTATTTTCTTTCGTTTCAACTTTGGCAGTAAAATTGCTGATCATAAGAGACAAATGTGAGATATGAAACTGTTTTTACATGACTGCTATATCCACACCAATAGGTGTCAGTAGAAAGTAAAAGAATATTGTCAAATCTGCTGTAAGTGCATCAGTGGTCATAAACAAAATACACATACTACAGTGGGACTTCTGATGCTTGTCACTAATATTAACAGCTGCCTTCTAACTGTAATGGATCTAGGTATGAAATATCATATCACAATTTTTTTTTTTTTTTTTTTTTTTCCCAGACAGGATAAATCCACAATCTTCTCACAATTAGCACATTGTAAAGTTGGTTTTTAAGACTATTTTTGAAAGTTACTGAACAGTACAGCCAAACTAATATTTTAACCATTTAGTCCAAAGTGAGGGTGGGCGACAGAGAAAAGGATTATTGCAGCTTCCATATCATTGTATGGAATTTGCATTTAACATATTATAAATGTCTTTTTATATATAGCCTAGTACATCATTAAATGTTTGTTTAAATGTCTGAAACTTCAAATAAACATTATGTGGTTGAAAACACTGGATAGTTGTGAATATGAAAAGCACTGAGAGCATCCATCTCTGGCTCAGCACCAGCAGCATGAAAGCAGGTTTGAATTTAGCCAGTGACGCACTGAATATTCTAATCAACACGGTGTGATCGTAGGTGTTAAGGGGCTGTTCACATATTGCGTCTTTTGCGCGCGCAAATTCGTTATTTCAAATGTAGGCCCGCGGCAAGTGCCCTCTTAATGCTGCATTCACATGGGGCGTCAGCGTCAACGCAAGCTTCAGACACCGCTCCTCTGTCAAGCGTTGACGCTGACGCCCCATGTGAATGCAGCATTAAGAGGGCCACTTGCCGCAGGCCTACATTTGAAAATAACGAATTTGCGCCGCGCAAAAAGACGCAACCGTTATAGTGATAACCAGCCAATCGCATACTTTCCGGTGTCGCTTGAACGCAATTGGCTAGTGATTGCTCTAGGGTGTAGAAATCTTCAACTTCTGCCACGAGCAACGCAAGTGAAGCGATGCGACGGAAACCACAATTCAGTTCGGCAACGCATGAGTCACCCATTCAAAATAAATGAGAAGCGTTAACGCTGAGGCCCCGTCTGTGAATGCAGCAACATAGAAGCGACCGCAGTGGTCGCGACGTGCATGCGGTGCGCCGCATTCATTTTTTCAAGGCGTGCCTATGCCGCGGCAAGATGAAAACATGCCAAAAAAAACACTCCTCCTATGGCTCACAAGGATGTCAGTGACAGCATTCCATACGGCCACCACCCAAGCTATAAGCCTAAAAGAGGCCTCCAGAAACATCTAGAGGCCTACCAAGGCTACTCAAAGGCTTGGAACCAACAACTTCTAACAGAAGGGGTCCCTTTAAGGGAATGTGGCCAGGAGCCAAAGAAGCCCCAGGCCAGCTCACTTCTCAGTGGAGCATAGTCTACCCTGACTAACAACAAGGGAGGCCGACCTGGTCCTACTTAAGTAGTAACCTAGTCTGGCCAGCAACCTGTCTGTTACCAAAACAGAGTCTCTAAAGCACTAGCCTCCAGAGGAGGGGTCCAAGAAAGCTGGGACTGCAAACTGGAAGTAACCAAACTCAGACCGGATCGTAGAGACAGGCATCTGGGGGAGCAGGACTCAGCATAGCGCTTCTGAACCCTTGCAATCCAGGGGAGTTACTCTGCTCAACCTAGGATCTACAGAGCACTTCTTAAATAAAGCACTCTGGAGGCTGAGTACTCTACATAGGGTCCCTAATGAGAGACGTACCTCCAGCTCTAACAGGAGCTGATCTACCAAGGGAGTTCTTACTAAAAAGAACCTCTTAAACCTTTAAGACCAATTCAGGAGCGAGGTCCCTATATATGATGACCCACTGAAGAGAGAGGAGTACCTACAGCCTAAAATACTGACATACTCGAGAGGTCTCACGAGAGACGTTCAACCTTCCGATCAGACCTCAGGAGCGCAGTTCTCTAAAGAATGACCTTCAATGTGAGGGGAGTACCCACTGGACTCAACCGAGGCGAGTACTGACCAAGCTCAATGCAAGTACCAGGGAGGCTCCTAAAGAGCCTACACTCTGATATAACTCTAGGGAGTCAGAATACTAACTTAGCTGGAAGTGCTTAGGACCTACTCGACCCAGAGGATTGCCTTCAAGGTGGCCTGCTCGAGGACCAACTACTTAGCAGATCTAGAACTCCAGGGCTAGTATCAGGGAGGCTCCACAGGAGCCTGAGCTACCTGATAACCATCTGCTCAACTCTAGGGAACTAGGACACTCAGGAACCTAGCTCAATCCAGAGTATAGCTTTCAAGGTGAACCCAAGGAGGGCCAACTACTTGGTAGCAAATTTAACTCCAGCAGAGATAGCTGCTAGAGGTATGCAGGCTTGGAATACTCATTCACATTGCCATCACGAGTAGTGTACTCAGCATATCGCTTTCTACCCTTAAAACAAGGGGAGTACAAAACTAAGCGACCGGGTTGACGAGGAGGCCTCAGCCTACTACTCTAGCATAACACGGCCACAGGCCCGAGGCTAATGCTTGAGCTCTAAGGGAGCGTGCTCAACTCGCCCTGAAAAAGAGGGAGTACTCGATATGCTCAACCTGAGCATAACTGGTGTTGGGCACATATGGGGCACAGAGCTCTGGGAGCGAAGTGAGCTAAACCCAAGTAAGGCTCAAGGGTACAAGCCTGTGCAAAAACTCTTGCTCCAAGATGAGAAAAGCCGTCTGAGCTCAGCTCTGGAGGAATGGAGGCCCCAACAGGAAGAAATTCCACAAGAGGGGTATCAGAGCGGCCCAAAAGAATGTGCTGGCACACACGCACTCATGACCTTCCTGGAGCTCAATGGAGTGGAGACTTCAGCCTAACAACTCTAAAGAAAGGAAGCTGGCTCACACAACACCCAGGTGAACTGACCACCTGGGACTCAAAGAGCGGTGGCTTCAGCAAAAACGACTCTCTAAGTGGGAGGAAACCAACACACACACCACAGGGAATATCAAGGTGGCCTTAACAGGCCAACACTTGAGGACATCAACTACCTGGAGCTCAGTGGAGCAGAGTTTTCAATAAAACTCTCTAGATGAGAGAAGCCAACACACTTATCATCGGGTTATTGTCAAGGTGGCCTTGCAGTAGGCCAACGTCAAAAACATCTATCTAGAGCTCAAATGGAGCGGCAGATTCAAATAGAGATTCTTAAACGAGAGGAAGCCAGCTCACTCACCACAGGGTGATGTCAAGGTGGCCCAGAGAGGGGCCGACACCTACAAGTCATGATCTATCTGGAGCTCGGGGGGAGTGGAGGCTTCAGCATATCGCCTTCTACTCTCTCAGCAAGAGGAAAACCACTTCACTTGACCTAGGGAAGGTATCAAGGGGGCCTAACAAAGGCCAAACACCTCAAATCGTGATATTACCTGGAGCTCAGCAGAGCAGTGGCTTCAGCAAAATGACTCTCTTTAACGAGAGGAAACCAGCTCACTCAACCCAGAAGGATTATCAGGGCAGCCACGGAGGGCCGAGCACCTGACATATCAATTATCTGAAGCTCAGATGAGCGGCGGCATAGAAACTGACTCTCAGATCGAGAGGAGGCCATGCCATTCACTACAGGTGATATTTCATTCTTAATGCTACCCGCTATATTAAGACCTCACAAGAGAGGAGGCACATAGCAAGGGTGCCACGGATAACCTTCCCTAATAATGTGAGCTCCAAGGCCCCAGTTTAAACGCCCCAATACATAAAATACATATATATACTTTGTAATCTAACATATAAAGAATAAACATCCCCTTTATTCCTTTCTACAGGGAGCTGAGGTCACTAAATTTATAATGGCTCTCACAAAAGAGAGGTAGCCTGAAAGCTCAACCTGAGACTTTAAAAAGGCAGAGTGTAAATAAGGCCTGCCATACTGCTGCAGACTGAAAGGATGCACTCACTACCAAGCCCGCTGCTGGACCAACGGAAGGGTTCTTAATGATGGAATAAACTCCTCATCAACCCAGCCTCAGGCCTGATATTAAGACATTCAAGAAAGTAGATATTGCTTAATTATATTATGTTATAAAAACAAAATACAAGAACAAGGGAATACAAGGGAAATTCATATCTTGAATTTTGGAGACTTTTTTTTTTTTCATTTTGGTAGCATTTCCAACCTTGCACAATGCTATTTTATGTCTGTATTGAGATGTTTTAATAATGATTTCATTTCACATTGGTGACAAACAGCGCCAACGTTTAGGGCAAACACAATTGTTACCTGGCTGTCACCAATGAAGGCATCTAATCACATCTACACACACTTATAAAATATGTTCACCAAACAAAACAAGGTAAAATATTTTACTGATTTTTTTGCCTTCAATTTAGTGTGGCTTTTCTTAAAACTAATCCAGAGCCAAATAGGAGGAAAGAGAAGTCATTAAGGAAACAGGAGTAGTCATGGTTAATACTGGTTTTATTTATGCCATTACACAGGTGTACTCAGCAGATTATAATAAAAATACATTTATTTGTAGCATGATGCGGGCCACAAATTTAATGCTGATGGGCCGGATCAAGTTATAATTTGTGGCCCTTTGCATTTCATGTGGTTAAAATGCGGTCCTCTTGGCCTCCGAACTTGAGTACCCCTGCTTTACAGTTTGCATTACTCTTATCTGTATTACCAAAATGACGTAGTATTTTAAGTTAAATTCAAGTGATCGTACCGGCGCCTCCATGTCATACAGTGAGCGTGCTCTCCACATAAGCATGGATATGTGCCTAATTATAGCGTGCATTTATCTAGGACTAGGCTAACATTAGAGCAAACGGACTTGTAAAGTTGCTACTACTTATATGTTTCAAGTGATAAGCCATATTTGAGGTTGATGAATGATGAATGATAGGTGAATGTTTGGATTGTTGCCGTCAACGGGCAACCTGATGATACACAGGGCAACTAATTAGAGCAACGGACAGTTGGCAGCAACTAATCAGAAAGGAGCATGCTTTATTTTTAAACACTTGTTATGCACTTCATTTCAACTTTTCAAATATTTTCTTCCTTTTTATTAAATATAAATGCCTTTCTGATCTGATTTGTGATGGGGAAACGGGAGAAGAGTGAGTTTGGCAAAAGGTGGATTCGAACCCGGGTCGCATCAAAAGCTTTTTTTAGTAATTAACTTAAAACATTTGATAGCTAAATTACAGCCTACATATATTAAATTGGACATTTTAAGCATTAAATGAGGTAAATTCCCTATTTTGGGTTGACACATGACAATTTACCAGCGTAAAAAATTCATACTCTTTTTCTTCGCTCCACTGCCGCTGAGAGGCCACCATCTTTGAATTTTTTTCTGAAATCTCCAAGCCGGTTATGTGATCGTTCTGATTGAAGAATCTCAAAAAATTGCCCCCAAAAAAAGTTGCCCTGTGTATCATCACCTTAACAGTTAGTCGACTACTAGGGGGCAGCCCTAGATTATATCGATATACACAGATCAGGCATAATATTATGACAATTGACATGTGAAGTGAATAACACCGATTATCTCTTCATCACGGCACCTGTTAGTGGGTAGGATATATTAGGCAGCAAGTGAACATTTTGTCCTCAAAGTTTATGTGTTAGAAGCAGGAAAAATGGGCAAGCGTAAGGATTTGAGCGAGTTTGACAAGGGCCCAATTGTGATGGCTAGACTAGGTCAGAGCATCTCTAAAACTGCAGCTTTTGTGGAGTGTTCCCGGTCTGCAGTGGTCAGTATCTAAAAGAGGTCCAAGGAAAGAACAGTGGTGAACCGGCGACAGGGTCATGGGTGGTCAAGGCTCATTGATGCACGTGGGGAGCGAAGGCTGGCCCATGTGGTCCGATCCAACAGACGAGCTACTGTAGCTCAAATTGCTCAAGAAGTTAATGCTGGTTCTGATAGAAAGGTGTCAGAATGCAAAGTGCATCGCAGTTATGGGGCTGCATAGCCACAGACCAGTCAGGGTTCCCATGCTGACCCCTGTCCACCACCGAAAGCACCAACAGTGGGCACGTAAGCATCAGAACTGTGGAAGAAGGTGGCCTAGTCTGATGAATCACGTTTTCTTTTATATCATATGGATGGCCGGGTGCGTGTGCGTCACTTACCTGGGGAACACATGGCACCAGGATGCACTATGGGGAAAAGGCAAGCCGGCGAAGGCAGTGTGAGGCTTCGGCCAATGTTCTGCTGGGAAACCTTGGGTCCTGCCATCCATGTGGATGTTACTTTGACACGTACCACCTACCTAAGCATTGTTGCTTTCATGGAAATGCTATTCCCTGGTGGCTGTGGCCTCTTTCAGCAGGATAATGCGCCCTGCCACAAAGCAAAAATGGTTCAGGAATGGTTTGAGGAGCACAACAACAAGTTTGAGGTGTTGACTTGGCCTCCAAATTCCTCAGATCTCAATCCAATCGAGCATCGGTTGGATGTGCTGAACAAACAGGTCCGATCAATGGAGGCCCCACCTCGCAACTTACAGGACTTAAAGGATCTGCTGCTAACATCTTGGTGCCAGATACCACAGCACACCTTCAGGAGTCTAGTGGAGTCCATGCCTCAAGGGGTCGGGGTTGTTTTGACAGCAAAAAGGGGACCAACGCAATATTAGGAAGGTGGCCATAACGTTATGCCAGATTGGTGTACAGTAGTTTGATACGAGTGCAAATGTAATGTTAGACTGTAATGTAATTGTAATGTAATTTTCCTTTTTTTTTTTTTTTTTTGCACATACAGCCTATAGCATAGACCACTACATGGTTACATTCACTATATTTGTTTTAATAGCCTTCAATATGAACATTGTTTATAGGACAACATTGGGCAAAAAAATTGTAAAAAAAACAAAAACAAAAGAAAAACACTTTTTTTCTAAATCCAAATAGAAAAATGTAGAAAATACCGAGATATATATTGTATATCACAATTCCATATCGCCCAGCCCTAGTGACAACCCTAACAGTGCCACTGCATGCCATGCCAGACCTCTCATGGCAGGCATACAGCTTTATGCGTCGTCAGCATGAAATCAGTCTTTATAGAGACTGCCGATCAAGCTTTCCAAAGCGATTATCGGCCGATAGTGACAGGTAGCCTATCAATTGGAATACATTATTTTGGTGATATCAACCAGAAGCATCCCATAGTCTAAAAACAGTTCAGCTGAATTGGTAATAGGTGTGTTCATGCAGTGCTGCACAGACTGATCACTGTCTGGCTTGAAGCACTGCATGCAGGTTAAAAATTTTTTGTCCGACTTGAGACTGCGCCAGTGATATGTCACTTTGTTGTATGCCATCAAGAAGTCAGAAAGAAACAGAGGACTATAGTACATAACATAATAAATGTAATTATTTAGTCTAATTTAAATATACAACATATTTAAAATAACTCACTTTTTTCAGTTAATGTGTTTATGGAAAGGCATCTGATATCCAGTGTGTTTACATCCACTTCACAAACTTTACAGAACTACACTTTAGTGTGTGCTTTATCAGCTGAAAAAAAAAAAACACAACCCTAGACAAAAATCATGAATAATCTGTAAAAATATCCATGAAAGAGGATGCTGGCTCCAATATTTTAAGAGTAAAGATGTATTTAACTGATATTTTAAACCAGCGGTAAAATAACGCATAGATAAGAGGATTCAATCCTGAGTTAATATACAAAGTCCATGATAGAAATGTTACTGTTGTGAAAGTGTTAACTGTAATTTCAGTTAGAGTCAAGATATAGTACGGAATCCAGCAAAACAGGTAAACTGTCACAATGATTCCTAAAGTCAAAGCAGCTTTGCTCTCAGATTTCCTCCTCACTGAAACTTCCATTACACATTTACCACCCTTCATCAGAGAGTTTATAACTTTCACTTGCTGATGTACTACATAAAATATCCTCAAATACACTGTGATGATCACCATACAAGGACATAAGAAAGAAAAGATCAAATCAGTGAATCTCCAAGCAGAACTAATCACAGCAATACACTCCCCGTAACACACATTGGTTCTGTGTGGTGTGTCAAAAAATCCGTTACATATTACAATGGCAAAGTTATAAGTTGAACAACAAGACCAGAAGACACAGATGCTCATTAAGGTTTTAGTTGTGGTTATTTTCTGTGGGTACAGTAAAGGGTGACACACAGCCACATAACGATCGACAGCAATTAAAACTAAATTACTGAGAGATGCGGAGAGAAGCACCCCTGTAATTGCCATAAATAGTCCACAGAAAGTGTCTCCAAAGTACCAACATGTCTCAATCAGTTTAAAGGCCTCTACAGGCATCACAATAAGTCCCATAAGCAGGTCGGCCACAGCCAGAGAAAGAATAATCAGGTTGGTTGGAGTGTGAAGCTTCTTGAAGTGAGAAATGGAGATGATCACCAGCAGGTTCAGAAACACAGTACATGCTGACAGAAATGAATAAAACACATACATGATATTATATTCATGTCTGGAGCGTTTCCCCTTGATACATGATGAGTTGATGGCAGGAAAGCAGTATTGAGTCTTATGATCCTCTGTCTCATAGGCCATGAGTGAGTCTCCTCCTGTTAGGAGTTTGTTCTGTTCTCTTTACTGTCCTTTCATTTATACGGTGTCTAAATCACACTGACCAACCTATCTACCGCCCACTCTGATGCTGCATAATGACAATTAATTACTTTTAATTATTTTCTTTCATCTCAATTTTGGCAGTAAAATTGCTGATCAAAAGAGACAAATGAGAGACATGAAATTGTTTTTACGTGATGCTGTATCCACACCAATAGGTGTCAGTAGACAGTAAAAGAATACTGACTTTGTCACATCTGCTGTAAGTGCATCAGGGGTCACAAACAAAATTCACATACTACAGTGGGGACTTGATGCTTGTCACTAATATCATTAATGAATGCAAAGCCAACAACCTGTCCTCAACATTTAAATCATATCTAAGGTACATTTACACACGAACATTGTAATTTTTATATACTTATTATGTAACATCAGACAGCTGCCTTCTAACTGTAATGGATCCAGATATGAAATATCATATCACATTTTTTTTTTTTTTCCCAGACAGGATCACAATCCACAATCTTATCACAATTAGCACATTTTTAAGTTTTAAGACTATTTTGCAACTTACTGAATAGTACAGCCAAACTAATATTTAACCATTTAGTCCAAAGTGAGGATCAGCGATATGACCAAAATCTTACTTCACTTATTTCATTATTTTATATATATGATTAAAAATAAGAATAAAGACAAAAAAAAAAAAAAAACAATATGACAAATACAATATAAAAAAGATACAAATTAAATAAATGGCTTTAAATTTTTCAGGTACAGTAGGTACCTTCTTCAATTTCTTCAAGTAAGAAATTGAATAATCAAATGTAAAAATAAAACTGCACATTCCATGTATGAGTTAAATATACTTTGATTCTTATTAAAGCTACAAAAGTTATTCAGTGAAGAGCAGTGTGTCATTGTTCTCTTGTTCTTTTGTTGTTTGATTCACATTAATAACATAGACAGCATCAGGTACTGTATATTAGGCTTTAAGATCAAATGCACAGATCTAATATACATGCAATTTCTTTCCTAGTTGTTTATGTTCACTTAAGACATAACCAACAGTATTTATGTGAACCTTGTGTGTTTTTGACAGTTTAAGTGCGAAAAAT
Organism: Ctenopharyngodon idella; assembly: GCF_019924925.1. NCBI lineage: Eukaryota > Metazoa > Chordata > Actinopteri > Cypriniformes > Xenocyprididae > Ctenopharyngodon > Ctenopharyngodon idella. Next base: position 43,793,012 of record NC_067229.1, read on the forward strand.
CTTATAGGCAAATAATAAACTTTTGTGATGATGAAGAACTGCAATGTCGTGTTAGCATAACCGCAAAAGAGATCATCAAAAACAAAACAAAACAAACAAACAAACAAAAAGCCCTACATGTTAGCATTAGAGTTTGTGCTTTATCAGTGGGGAAAAAAATAATAATATCAACCCCAACATTAAATTATTCATAATCAGTAAAAATATCCATGATAGAGGAGGATGGCTCCAATATTTTAAGAGTTAAGATGTGTTTAACTGATATTTTAAACCAGCGGTAAAATAAAGCATAGATAAGAGGATTTAGACTTGAGTTAACATACAAAGTCCATATTAGAAATGTCATTGTGGCAGAAGAGATTACTGTAGTCCCTGTTACAGACAATATATAGTATGGAATATAGCACATCAGATAAGCTGTCACAATGATTCCTAAAGTCATTGCAGCCTTTCTCTCAGATTTCCTCCTCACTGAACCTTCCATTACACATTTACCACTCTTCATCAGGGAGTTTAAAAGTTTCACTTGCTGATGTGCAACATAAAATATCCTCAAATATAAAGTTATAATCAGGGTACAAGGTAACATGAATGAAAAGAACAGGTCTGTGAATGTCCATGAAAAACTTAGTACTAAATGGCACTTTCCATAGCACACGTCTGGTCTTTGGGAACTTTCAAAATATCTGCCACTTATTAAATAGCCAATGTTGTAGGTAGAGGAGAAAAACCAGCAGAGACAGATGCTTATTAAAGTTTTAGTTGTGGTTATTTTCTGTGGGTACAGTAAAGGGTGACACACAGCCACATAACGATCAACAGCAACTAAAACTAAATTACAAATAGATGTTGAGATAAGCAGTCCCATGATTATCATAAACAGGTCACACAAAGTGTCTCCAAAGTACCAGCATGTCTCAATCAGCTTTATGGCATCCACAGGCATCACAATAAGTCCAACAAGTAGATCAGCCACAGCCAGAGAGAGAATAATCAGGTTGGTTGGAGTGTGAAGCTTCTTGAAGTGAGAGATGGAGATGATCACCAGCAGGTTCAGAAACACAGTCCATGCTGACAGCAATGAAAAAAACACATACATGATACTGTATTCATGTCTGGAGCGTTTTCCCTTGATACATGATGAGTTGATGGCAGGAAAGCAGTATTGAGTCTCATGATCTTCTGTCTCATAGGCCATGAGTGAGTCTCCTCCTCTTAGGAGTTTGTTCTGCTCTCTTTACTGTCCTTTCATTTATACAGTGTCTGGATCAGACTGACCAACCCATCTACCGCCCACTCTGATGCTGCGTAATGACAATTATTTTCTTTTAATTATTTTCTTTCATCTGAACTTTGGCAGTAAAATTGCTGATCATAAGAGACAAATGGGAGACATGAAATTGTTTTTACGTGATGCTATATCCACACCAATAGGTGTCAGTAAAAAGTAAAAAAATACTGACTTTGTCAAATCTGCTGTAAGTGCATCAGTGGTCACTATATAAATATGTGGACACAAACACACTGTCACAGATGGTGATGGGTTTTGTGTTCATGTTTCATGTCTTTATTTTCAAGTTTAGTCAAGTCTCATTGTTATGTTTGCTATTGTTTGCTTTGTTTGCCATGTGCTTCCCTTGTTTGTCATGTGATCCTGCCATGTGCTTTCCTTGTCATGTGTTCTATGTTGTCACGTTCTGATTGGTTCATTGTCTTGATTGTGCACAGGTGTGTCTTGTTTAGGCTTTTGCCCTTGTGTATTTAAACCCTCATGTTAGCCGTGTGTCTTTGTTAAGCATTGTTTCCCGTAACCACTGTTGGTGAGTCTTGTTTAAGGTCATGATTTTTGCCAAGCCTGTCTTTGTTTTATGTTTGACTATGTTAATTAAATAAACTGCACTTGGGTTCTCTGCAGACTTGCCTCCAGTGGATTTACGTTACATACACATACTACAGTGGGGACTTCTGATGCTTGTCACTAATATTAACGACGAATGCAAGGCCAACAACCTCTTCTAAATGTTTAAATCATATGAGATGCATTTACACAAACATTGTGATTTATAGATACTTATGTAACATTGGACGGCTGCCTTCTAACTAATGGATCCCGATAAGAAATATCACTTTTTATTTATTTAAAATTCAGGTACAGTAGGTCTTCAGGTAAGAATTTAAATAATCAAATGTGGGGGGAAAAAACTGCATATTCCATGTATGAATTAAATATACTTTGATTATTAAAGCTACAAAACTTATTCAGTCAAGAGCCGTGTGTGAATGTTCTCTTGTTGTTTTGTTGTTTTGATTCACATTAACAGACAGCATCAGGTACTGTATATTAGGCTTTAAGATCAAATGTACAGATCCAATATACATGCAGTTTCTTTCCTAGTTATGTTCACTTAAGACATAACTGATAGTATTTATGTGAACCTTGTGTTTTTGACAGTAAGTGCAAAAAAAAATCTTATAGACAAATAATAAAATTTGGTGATGAAGAACTGCCATGTTGCATTAGCGTAACTGCAAAAGGGATCATCCAAAACAAAAAAACCCTACATGTTAGCATTAGAGTTTGTGCTTTATCAATGGGGGAAAAATGAGAAAAATCAGCCCCAACATTAAATTATTTATAATCTGTAAAAATATCCATGAGAGCGGAGGATGGCTCCAATATTTTAAGAGTTAAGATGTGTTTAACTGATATTTTAAACCAGCGATAAAATAAAGCATAGATAAGAGGATTTAGACTTGAGTTAACATACATAGTCCATATTAAAAATGTTATTGTGGCAGAAGAGATTACTGTAGTCCCTGTTACAGACAATATAGTGTATGGAATATAGCAAAGCAGATAAGCTGTCACAATGATTCCTAAAGTCATTGCAGCCTTTCTCTCAGATTTCCTCCTCACTGAACCTTCCATTACACATTTTCCACTCTTCAGCAGAGAGTTTAAAAGTTTTACTTGCTGATGTGCAACATAAAATATCCTCAAATATAAAGTTATAATCAAGGAACAAGGTAACACAAATGAAAAGAACAGGTCTGTGAATGTCCATGAAAAACTTACTACTAAATAGCACTTTCCATAGCACACGTCTGGTCTTTGGGAACTTTCAAAATATCTGCCACTTATTAAATAGCCAATGTTGTAGGTAGAGGAGAAAAACCAACAGAGACAGATGCTTATTAAAGTTTTAGTTGTCGTTATTTTCTGTGGGTACAGCAAAGGGTGACACACAGCCACATAACGATCAACAGCAACTAAAACTAAATTACAAATAGATGTTGAGATAAGCAGTCCCATGATTATCATAAACAGGTCACACAAAGTTTCTCCAAAGTACCAGCATGTCTCAATCAGTTTAATGGCTTCTATGGGCATCACAATAAGTCCAACAAGCAGGTCAACCACAGCCAGAGAGAGAATAATCAGGTTGGTTGGAGTGTGAAGCTTCCTGAAGTGAGAGATGGAGATGATCACCAGCAGGTTCAGAAACACAGTCCATGCTGACAGCAATGAAAAAAACGCATACATGATATTGTATTCATGTCTGGAGCGTTTTCTCTTGATACATGATGAGTTGATGGCAGGAAAGCAGTATTGAGTCTCATGATCTTCTGTCTCATAGGCCATGAGTGAGTCTCCTCCTGTTAGGAGTTTGTTCTGCTCTCTTTACTGTCCTTTCATTTATACAGTGTCTGGATCAGACTGACCAACCCATCTACCGCCCACTCTGATGCTGCGTAATGACAATTATTTTCTTTTAATTATTTTCTTTCATCTGAACTTTGGCAGTAAAATTGCTGATCATAAAAGAAATGGGAGACATGAAATTGTTTTTACATGATGCTATATCCACACCAATAGGTGTCAGTAAAAAGTAAAAAAAAAAAAAATACTGACTTTGTCAAATCTGCTGTAAATGCATCAGTGGTCACTATATAAATATGTGGTCACAAATACACTGTCACAGATGGTGTTGGGTTTTGTTTCGTTTAGGCGTCTGGAGCCGCCCATAGAGGGGGGAATATGTCACAGATGGTGTTGGGTTTTGTGTTCATGTTTCATGTCTTTGTTTTCAAGTTTAGTCAAGTCTCATTGTTATGTTTGCTCTTGTTTGCTTTGTTTGCCATGTGCTTCCCTTGTTTGTCAAGTTCTAGTCATGTGATCCTGCCATGTGCTCCCCTTGTCATGTGTTCTATGTTGTCACGTTCTGATTGGTTCATTGTCTTGATTGTGCACAGGTGTGTCTTATAACCACTGTTGGTGAGTCTTGTTTAAGTTCATGATTTTTGCCAAGCCTGTCTTTGTTTTATGTTTGACTATGTTAATTAAATAAACTGCACTTGGATTCTCTGCAAACTTGCTTCCAGTGGATTTACATTACATACACATACTACAGTGGGGACTTCTGATGCTTGTCACTAATATCAATGACGAATGCAAGGCCAACAACCTCTTCTAAATGTTTAAATCATATCTGAGATGCATTTACACAAACATTGTGATTTATAGATACTTATGTAACATTAGACAGCTGCCTTCTAACTGTAATGGATCCAGATTTGAAATATATCACAATTTTTTATTTATTTTTTTTTTTTCCTGCCACTTATTAAATAGCCAATGTTGTAGGCAGAGGAGAAAAACCAGCAGAGACAGATGCTTATTAAAGTTCTAGTTGTGGTTATTTTCTGTGGGTACAGTAAAGGGTGACACACAGCCACATAGTCTCTTAATGCGTCATGGGTGTGTTTTAGGCGTAATGTGCAATAAACCAATCAGATTGTCATCTCCCATTCTCTTTAAAAGTCAGGTGCACTTGCACCATGGTGGATTGCTATTTACATGGCAGAATATAGATACCCTCAACCTGACGAGTCAGTTTAAATACATGTGTTTATTGCCACAATTGGTCAAATAATTAACCAATTTCTTTTGTCATTACTGCAAAGAGGCAATTCTGATACATGCAATGACTATCCATTGTGACATGTAGGCATTTTTATCTTTATGTACACAATAATATTCTTTTACATTGTATCCCTTTTATTTTCAATATTTAGCATGTTTGTGTGCTGCTGTGCTTCCCCAGAGTGTATGCGCGTTGTGCACCCGCCTATAGGCGCATATTACTAACACGCACTTTAAATAACAACAAAAATACTGCGCCATTGACTTTAGACCAGGTTTTTGTTGGTCAATGGCACAGTTGTTTTCAGTTGCCTCAAAATAGCAACACGCCAACAATGCTCCTGAACACACCTCATTTTCAGACCAACACGCCCATGGGCGAACAAAGGCTATCACTATTATTTTATATTGGCAATTTTTATTTAATAAAAAGTGATGCACTATGACGCACAAATGTTCCACGACTTTAATTTTAAGGTTATTTTTCGCTAATATTATTTTAAACTTTTTTAATCACACTGCACATACTAAGAAAAAATATCAAGCATTTTCCATGACAATATTCAAAAATTAAGCACAATTCAAAGCATTTCCGAACTTTCAAAACTGTACGATCCCTGCATATACATCATGAAGGTGAGTAAAACGATGAAAGAAATGTTCTTGTTTGGTTGGAGTACACCTTTAGTTAATGGCTACAAAATAATTAATAAATACACTTAGCATACACACAAAGAAGGACTACAAACCCCCCTCAGAAAATAATCATGCCCTTATGTCATCAGAGTGGGTGGTAGATGGATTGGTTTGTTTCATCTCGACACTGTATAAATGAAAGGACAGTAAGGAGAGCAGAACAAACTCCTTACAGGAGGAGATTCACTCATGGCCTATGAGACAGAGGATCATGAGACTCAATACTGCTTTCCTGCCATCAACTCATCATGTATCAAGGGAAAACGCTCCAGATATGAATACAATATCATTTACCTGTTTGTATCATTGCTGTCAGCATGGACTGTGTTTCTGAACCTGCTGGTGATCATCTCCATCTCACACTTCAAGAAGCTTCACACTCCAACCAACCTGCTCATTCTCTCTCTGGCTGTGGCCGACCTGCTTGTTGGACTTATTGTGATACCCATAGAGGGCATCAAACAAATTGAGATGTGTTGGTACTTTGGAGACACTTACTGTGGACTGTTTGCAATTACTGTTAGGTTGCTTCTTTCTTCATCTCTTAGTAACTTAGTTTTAATTGCTGTTGATCGTTATGTGGCTGTGTGTCACCCTTTAATGTACCCACTGAAAATAACCACAACTAAAACTTCAATGAGCATCTGTCTCTGCTGGTTTTGCTGTTCGGTTTACAATATTGGGTATGTAATTAGTATCGAATATTTTAACATCTCACACAAAACGTGTTATGGTCAGTGTATTGTCATGAATAGTCTTGCTTGGACATTCACTGATTTGACCTTTTTATTCCTATTTCCATGTGTCGTGATCATCTCTGTATATTTGAGGATATTTTATGTTGTACAATGGCAGGTGAAAGCTATAAACTCTCTAATGAAGGGTGGTAAATGTGTAATGGAAGGTTCAGTGAGGAGGAAATCTGAGAGTAAAGCTGCTCTGACATTAGGAATCATTGTGACAGTTTATCTGCTTTGCTATATTCCATTTTATATCTGTTCTCTAACAGAATCCACTGCAGTCTCTTCCACTACAATGACATTTCTAATATGGACTTTATATGTTAGTTGTGGTCTGAATCCTCTTATCTATGCTTTATTTTACAGCTGGTTTAAAATATCAGTTAAACACATCCTAACTCTTAAAATATTTCAGCCAGCATCCTCCCTGATGGAAATATTTACAGATTGTCATTCATGATTGTGGTGGTGGGGGTTGATTTATTTTCTTTTTTGCACTTAGAGGACAACCTCTAATTTCCATCTCTTAAAAAACATTAGGGCATATGTGATATGTTTTCACATGTTCAGGTACAAGAATGAGCCATACAATTCAAGAAACTACATTAACTTATTATTAAAGGCATAGTTCACCCAAAAAAAAAAAAATAAAAAAAAAATGTCTTTTATCATTTAATCACCCTCATGTCTGATGTTAGGCAGAATGACCATTCACTTTCATTGTCCATAAAAAAGATGCACTGAACATAAATGGTGACTGAGGCTGCCAATATCTCTTCTGTGAAATAAGAAAGCATCACATCTTCAACTTCAACTTTTATTTATTTATATAGCACATTTAATAACAACGTTGTTGCCCAAAGTGCTTTATAATAGTTAAAACATACTTATATAAAAAGATTTACCATGCCTAGCAAATGAAGGCATGACAACACACTCTTAGACACACACCCTCATACAACTGTACACTGAGATCAGTATAGAAGAAAAATAAATAATTACAAATTTAAAAATAATAATAATATCTTCAATGAACAGAATACCCTTACTGGAGATTTCAAATGAGACTTAAAAATCTCTAATGCTGGAGTTTGCAGGATATGAAGAGGAAGGCTGTTCCACAACTTAGGAGCAACAACTGAAAAAGCTCGGTCACTCTTTGACTTCTTAGAAAGAGGGATGGCCAGCAAAGATGTATTTGCTGTTCTTAGTGTCCTACTTGATATGTAAAACCCTAAAAGGTCAGCAATGTAGTTTGGGGACATATATGAAGTGCATGTGCGATCGCATTCCAGGGGAAATGCTTAATATATTTGCGATGTAATATAAAACATCACATTCCTTTGCTACACTTAATATAAACTAACCAAGATTATATGTTGCTAGTGATCATAGTAATGTCAACATTTATTAACCCATTCCATTTATATTTTTATATAGTAACATATAATATAACATATAATGTAATATGTAGTGTGTGCAGAATTATTAGGCACGTTGATTTTCTGATCATATTTCCAGGCACATCTTACCAATTCCAAACCACATTAATCTTAATATCTACTATTCATTTTGTATTTAATAATTTATAAGTTTTGGGAGTTCATTTTTAGTCCATCTCCTACCCTGAAGTCCGTTTTGCAGAGATGGAATAAAAATGAGCTCCCAAAACGTACTGCCAGATTCTGGAAGATGAATTCTTCATACAGTGGTACAAGAGGATGTGGTGCTGGTCCTTCAAGAGTCACTCTCAATCGGTCTGCCTATAAAAAACAGTCTTAATGTATTTTACAACACTTCAGCTTGTGATTCTTATTAAGTGGGGGTCATTTTTTAGGATTCTTTACCTAACCTAAGTCTCTGAGATCCTGACACCTTCCACTTTTGGAGACTCCAGGTTTGCAATCCTGGAAAATGGTGGCGCTAGAGACTAAAGGGTTCCTGATGGTTTCACACTTAATTCTTCACATTAATTCTTAATTATTTTGCAGTTAACATGTGTCTTTTCTTCTCCACCTCCAGTGGTCATGCCTTTAAGTGATCTGGGTTTGGTTCTTTAAAACGAACTATATGTAAAAACACCCTTGCTGCTTTTGAAGTGTCAACTAAACTATCCCCTGCGAAGGCCTCCTTCCCTTTCCTTTCCCTATGTATAAATAAAACGTTATCAAATTATTCCAGTTCGCATAGATCAAACACGCAAACCTATAGACTAAACATGTAAATGAATGGCAAGAATGCATTAAAAGTATTCGTTTTTTCAGTAGGAAAGGTGTCATTTAAGCGGCCCCTAAAGTAATAATTAACAATTTTTACAACGGAAGTGATTCAATCAAAAACCAACTTTGGCTCGATAATAATTTTCCTATTGTCACTGTGAAGCTGCTTTGAAACAATGTGTATTGTGAAAAGCGCTATATAAAAAAAAAAAAAATAAATAAAAAATTAGTAACGCAATATTGTAATGCATTACTTTTAAAAGTAACTTTCCCCAACACTGATCAAAACATAACATTATCAACGAGCAAGCATCAAATGCTTTAAAAATCAATTGTGACTCGAGTCTCCTATGATCTTCATGTGCAGAGCTGCTGCTTATGTAGACATTTATGTATAAAGAGGTTGTTGTCCTTGCACAAGACTCACCTGTCTCTACCCATGTATCACTGATATTACTGATATGCATCACAGTATCTCTGTAAATGCGTACAAGGCCCCACTGTAGGATTTGTAGTTGTGATCATGTCCACTGATGCACCTACAGCAGCCATGACTGCATATGAATGTCAGTGACACAAACTGTGCACTTTCAGACAGTACACAGGGAGTCAGTGGATACTGGCTGCAGTAATTTTGTAATACAGAAACTTAATATTGCAGTACAGGGCTTAAAGGTGCACTAAGTGAACTTTTATTTTTCACTGGACATCAACATTCTTATACTTTATACTGACAGCTGTAATTGTTGATATGATGTAAAAGCAGAATTTTCTGATGTCATATCTCATTTTTGTCTTATGCATAGCACTGTAGTTTGGAGAGGGAGAAAAAAAAAAAATCATTTCACTGCCAAGGTTAGTACTGTTGACAAAAAGTAATTATTGCATTATGAAGCATCAGGGATGGTAGCAGATGATGGTTGGGCCAGTTTGAGCACTTCACTGCACTAATGTTCTTCTGTAAAATGTCTTGAAACTCACTGGACCCCTTTTTGATTTGAAACAGCCTTACATTATAAGGATGTGACACACCAAGACAACAGTCGGCCATCACTGAGCATCTCAGTTTTTGCAGACTGTTCTGCAGTTGGACCACCATCAGTGGCCAAAAACCTTCTTCTTACTACAACTTAGTTCTTAGGACAACTTTGATTAACTTTTTTGATCCACTTCAAATGTTGACTACTGTAATTTCCTCTCACACAGACACAGAGCATACATGCTAGCTGGCCATTGGCTGTGCTCTGTGCAGTGTGTTCAAGTGCAACTTTTTGGCCCAGATGCAGATGATGCAAGGCAAAACAGCAGTCAGATTTGTTGCCACTAGTTCTTTAATGTCAGCTTGGTGTGTCACAGCCTATATTTCTTATACAGAGTATCCACAGGCTGTGGTGGACAAACATGCACACACATAAACACTGCTTTAGAGCTAAAACAGACAGTTAGGCAGGCCTAATGCACCTTTATTGTTGCTGCAACATTAAATAATGCTTCAGCATATTATCAGAGATTTTCTGAACTTTGTGTGGTACTAATTATGAATAATTATCTTATTGCAAAGTTTTAAAAGTTTTGCAACTTTTAATCTCATTAAAACAAACTCACTGACCTCTGAGCACAATGCAACATCAGTGTATTGTGTGTGTTTGTTTGCCAATGTTTGCTTCACACCCTTAATGGACAGATCACTGGAGAATTGTCACTGCAGCAGAACTCTGAATACAGAACAGGTGTTAACAGGACCCTCAGGATTACTTCTGAAATACATAATAAAAACACGTGGATGTCCCTAGATGATTAGTTTCTGTCTGAAGTTAGTTATTGAATTGGTCAAATTAACAAAGATGCAAAGTCACTATCTGAACACACAAAAGACACTAACAAAATGTGGCATTTATTTTAAAGAAAGATAGCGCAAACCGTTTTCCAGCAAAATATTTTGTAAAAAGGTTTTACTTCATACATTCACTAAAAATCACTACCAATCTGATTAAAATTCATTTAAAAAATGAGTTGAATCAAGTTAGTTTTGAGAAAAGCTCTCGTTGTCAGGGTATGTCTTTGTGCTCTTATTTTATATATTCTTTTAGTTCGTCATGCATCGAGTCAGAGTTCACTCTTCTGCCGCAAATCGATGCATATGACCATCTGCCAGTCTTTATAAAGTTTTAAATATGGAATTTTTTCTTACAAAAACCCATCGCTTCATTTCAGAAGGCCTTTATTAACCCCCTGGAGCCATATGGATTATTTTTTATGATGGATGGATACATTTATTTTGGGCTTCCAATTGTGTTCATCTGAAAGAATATATACATATACATCTAGGATGGTTTGAGGGTGGAGTAAATCATGGGATAATTTTCATTTTGGGGTGAATTATCCCTTCAAGTGAAAGACACCTGAACTGGATAAGTTGGCAACATATTCACAGATTCAAATTTCCCAGATCAATAACTTGTGAGCTGAACGTTGTTAAAACACAAATAACACCTCTTTTCATAGACAACGAGCTACAACCTAATTTTCCTCAAAACGAGCCCTCCTCCACAAAATACAAAAAACATTGATCTCTATGCACAGGCAGCTAAGAGACAAGTCCGAAGGGACCATCTGCAAAGTGCAAAACCCAAAAAACGTTACTACAAAAATAGTCAATAACTTCAATGTTACACACTGTAGTGTTACCAAATTCAGTTCAGACATCACTGCTCTTTTGATGGTTATACTTTAACACTTATTTTTATGATTTTTTATTAAGAAGAATATTCAATAACTTCACTGTAGCTGTAAGAGATCCACTGCAGGCAAGCTTGAAGAACCCAAGTGCAGCTTTATTCATTCCCAACGTGAATCAAAACATAACAAACAAAGGCATGGCATGGCATGGCATGGCATGGCATGGCATGGCATGGCATGAAGCATACAACACAACTCACCAACAGTGGTTACACGGACAAAACTTGACAAAGAACAAGGCAAACATGAGGGCTTAAATACACAGAGACTAGTGACTAACAAGGAACACCTGTTCACAATCAAACCAATGAACCAATGAGAACAAGACACATGATCAGGGGAGCACATGGCAGGATCACATGACTAGAACATGACAAACAAGGGAAGCACATGGCAAACAGGAACAAGAAACATGACAGTGACTATATACAAAATAAGAGACGTGAAACTATATACATGAAACAAAACCCATCACCATCCGCAACAGTAACATGCTGTACTGTAGCCAAATACAGTTCACACATCAATGCTTTCCTGCTGGTTATGCTAAAGCATGTACAATTCATTATAAAGAAGCACTTTCCTAAACACACTATTCTGTCTGAAAAGTCTAAATAGCTGCTGCTAATTACAATGGCAATATCATAAGCTAAAGAACAAAACCAACAGAGACAGATGCTTATTAAAGTTTTAGTTGTAGTTATTTTCTGTGGGTACAGTAAAAGGTGACACACAGCCACAAAACGATCAACAGAAAATACAATTAAATTACTAACTCTCATGATTATCATAAACAATCCACAGAAGGTCTCTAAAGTACCAACATATTTCAATCAGTCTAGTGGCCTTTATGGGCAACACAAAAAAACCAGTAAGCAGTTGGCCTCAGTCAGAGAGAGAATAATCAGGTTGGTTGGAGTGTGAAGCTTCTTGAAGTGAGAAATGGAGATGATCACCAGCAGGTTCAGAAACACAGTCCATGCTGACAGCAATGAAAAAACTCTGGCCTTTGATGTCCGCTTTCCTGCAGAGTTTAGCTCCAACCTTGATCAAACTCAACTGCCAATAACTTTCTATAAACCCTGAAGACCTTGATCAGCTTGTTTAGAATTGGAGCAAAACTCTTAAGGAAAGTGGACATGGAGGGTCAAAGCTGGTTTAAATCATATCTGAGATGCATTTACACATAAATATTGTGATTTACAGATACTTTATATATAACAACCTACATAGGCAATTGTCTTCCAACTGTCATGGAACCTCACAAGTAACTAGGCATGGGCCGGTTACCAGTTTCAAGGTATACCGCGGTTTGAAAATGTCACGGTTTCAAAACCACTAATATTTTCCTTGATACCGTTCCCGCGGTATGAGCTCTTTTTTATGTCTTGTCAAAGACCAGAAGTGCAGGAATCTCTCTGGCTGTGTGCAGTATAGAGAGTAACAACTCTCGCTCCGGTTGGTGCGAGCAGCAGTCAGTCACCTGTGTGTAGGATGGTCGAATGGAGGTGAATCCCTCGAAAAAGATGAAGGGGGGTGGCTGGTAACTGTACAATGATTGAAATAGCAAAATGGCCTGAAACAATTACTAAATAAACTGCAAAATTTTACTTTTTATAATACATTTATTTCCTGGATGGATTGCTTCTGATAGCGCTGCATGAGCCAGCGCCGCCATTTGTGGGAAACTGTTAGCATGTTTGCCAGGGTTCAAAGTACCAAATTCGAGTAAAAATCGGTGTTGAAACAGTGTTATTCACCAGTTTCCCAGTAACGTTTTTATGAATTTTGACAATGCATGGATGTGAGAATGTGATGTGGCTTAGTGCGATCATCAAATTGTGATGTAATTATAGAAATATATACAGTCTGACATGCTGCATGGAGTAAAATGCAGCTTTTAGCTTCGATTCACAGAAACTGCTGATCTGCAAGTGCTGTGTGTTTGAGTCGCTTATAATTTGCATTTGAGAACACAACGTGCACCAACCATCCGTAATGTGTGTCGTTTATGAATTTGTTGTCAAAGAGAAACATCTTCCTGGATCTCCCTGTGGTTTTCCGTCAAAATAAAAGTCCAATGATTTGACGTTTGAAAGCAAGAAATAAAGACATCCATAAATGTTAGTATTGTAATTTTACTGTTGTTCTGTAAAAATAAAAAATAATAATGATTTATATCATATACCATATCATATCATAATAACTCTATTATTAATTTATTATCAATAACTCTATTCTAAAAAATAATATTTTAAATAATTTCATTACAATTCTATTAATACCTTCTGTTTTGTCTTTAACTTATCACATGCCTGACTCACTTAAGTGAGTCAGTTTTTGTAGGGAAAAATGATGCCTTGGTTTTGTACAGTTTAGATGCAAAAGGGAATTTAAAAATACAAGTATATTATCTTCTGGTTGAACCGGGATACAAACATTTAAATTCCCTTTTGCATCTAAACAGTATGGTTTAACACTAGGCCTGTCTATGGTCATACAGCTGATTACAAGAACAGAATATTCTACAATAACTGTAAATTCTCTGCCCACATTAGAAAAATGGTTGCTTCAGGGGAAAATGAATCATCATCTATTCAATTTTACACAACTGAAGATTTTAGCTAAATTTATTTTTTATTGCTCAAATTACCCTAATAACATGGTGTTTAATGTCATGTCCACTTCAGATCTGTTTCAGAATTACTGCAATGAAAAGGCATCTCTTCTTCTTTTTTATTTGTTTATTTATTTATTTTTATTTTGTTTTGTTGTTGTTGTTTTTATCATTAATTTATATTTTTGAGGCCTAGACATGAATAAGAATTAAACAATTAAATCCCAAAACAAATAAACACTAATCATAGACTAAACATGTTGACTTACTCAATTATACCCACAAATAATGAGTTATGCAGGTAACTAAAATTAAAATAATGGTCAGACCTGCCTCTATAACTAATTTAACATAAGCACATCAGATTCTTGCAAGGTAAATGTAATTATTTACCTTCATTTAAAATGTCTTTAAAATATCTTATGGTACATAAAGACATCTGGTATCCAGTATGTTCACATTCAGTTTACAAACTGAGATAAAAAAAACAAACAAACAAAAAAAAAACTATACATTAGTCTGTGCTTCATCAAATTAAAACAAAGGGGGGAAAAATCTACAATTATGAATAATCTGTAAATATGTCTAAGAGAGAGGATGCTGGCTTCAATATTTTAAGAGTTAAGATGTGTTTAACTGATATTTTAAACCAGCGGTAAAATAAAGCATAGACAACAGGATTCATGCCTGAGTTAGCATATATAGTCCATAGTAGAAATGTCATTGTAGCAGAAGAGATTATTGTACTACTTGTTAAAGACAAGATATAGTATGGAATATAGCATAGCAGATAAGCTGTCACAATAATTCCTAATGTCAGAGCAGCTTTGCTCTCAGATTTCCTCCTCACTGAACTCTCCATTACACATTTACCACTCTTCATCAGAGAGTTTATAACTTTCACTTGCTGATGTGCAACATAAAATATCCTCAAATATAAAGTTATGATCACAGTCAAAGGAAACAAGAAAGAAAAGAACAGGTCAATGACTATCCATGAAAAACCTATTATTAAATAGCACTTTCCATAGCATGTGTCTGTTCTTTCAAAATATCTGCCACCAATCAGATAAACAGTAGTATTGTAGGCAAAGGAGAAAAACCAGCAGAGACAGATGCTTATTAAGGTTTTAGTTGTGGTTATTTTCTGTGGGTACAGTAAAGGGGTACACACAGCCACATAACGATCAATAGCAATTAAAACTAAATTACAAATGGATGTTGACAGGAGCAGACCCATGATTATCATAAACAGGTCACACAAAGTGTCTCCAAAGAACCAGCATGTCTCAATCAGCTTTATGGCATCCACAGGCATCACAATAAGTCCAACAAGCAGGTCAGCCACAGCCAGAGAGAGAATAATCAGGTTGGTTGGAGTGTGAAGCTTCTTGAAGTGAGAGATTGAGATGATCACCAGCAGGTTCAGAAACACAGTCCATGCTGACAGCAATGAAAAAAACACATACATGAAATTGTATTCATACATGGAGCGTTTTCCCTTGATACATGATGAGTTGATGGCAGGAAAGCAGTATTGAGTCTCATGATCCTCTGTCTCATAGGCCATGAGTGAGTCTCCTCCTCTTAGGAGTTTGTTCTTCTCTCTTTGCTTTCCTTTTATTTATACAGTGTCTGGATCAAACAGACCAACCCATCTACCGCCCACTCTAATGGTGCCTAATAACAATTATTTTCTTCCAATAGTTCCAACAGAGTAAAATGAGTTTACATACTGTACAAAAGACAAAAATGTGTAATGAAAATTGTGACGCAGACTTTTTGCTGTGGGCCCCTATAGTGATGGCCCTGTCCACACCAATATATGTCAGTACAAAAGTACAACATTGATGTTGTATAAGCCAGCACAAAGATAATAAAAGCATTCCTAGTGTAACTTCAAGTTTTCTACTATAATACTGACTTTCTGTATTCTAAACTGCAGCCGATAGCCATTGACCAGGGTTTTTCCTGTGTCAAAAATGGTCTTCAGTGGTGGCGAATGAACGTGGCCACACACATACAGTACAGAGTACCCTACCACACGTCAATTTAACGGCCTGGAGTAATTATTCTGCTTGTACCAGTTACTACACCTTTGACACATGTATTTCAAGATATTTTTCAGTTTTTAATCCTTACTGTAACGCTATTGTGTGTGCGCATGCATGCGAGAGAGAAAGAATGTGATGTTCATAGATAACAAAAGGTAATTGTGTAAAAATAAAAAATAGTTCATTTTTATTCATATTTTATAACACATTGTTTTTTAAATTGCAATATTTCTTTGCATATAGACTGAAGCAAGAATGAGCTCAGGGGTGATTCACTGGAAAATCCATGTGGCTGACTGGTGGATGGCAAACAGTTTCCAGGAGTTCATCCCTACATTTCAAGGTTGATCTTACAAAAATGCTCACTCTCTTTAACTTCCCTTTTGTAGCAAACAGACATTTTCACAGTTAAGCAGATATGACGTGCACAGTCGAGCGTGTGAGCCTTTCAAAGATACTCCTTTGCCCGTGAGCGTGGAAAGACGCGTTTGACGCATGCACATGCGCACCGTCGTCCGTGGTCACAAAAAATCGGCTGGCGTATGGCGGACGGGCACGCAGGCCTATTAAATTATTCTTCTTATTATTATGCTACTTTTATTATTAAATTAACATTGCAGTTCATTTGCCCCGCAATATCATAGCGCATCACCACATAACCGACACACTGCGAGGATGATAAAAGATGAGTTAGATAGCTTACTCATCATTTAAAAAACAACTTGTTTAACATGTGTAACATAGACAACAAGCTACAACCTAATTTTCCTCAAAACGAGCCCTCCTCCACAAAATACAAAAAACATTGATCTCTATGCACAGGCAGCTAAGAGATAAGTCCAAAGGTACCATCTGCAAAGTGCAAAAAACGTTACTACAAAAATAGTCAATAACTTCAATGTTACACACTGTAGTGTCACCAAATTCAGTTCAGACATCACCGCTCTTTTGATGGTTATACTTTAACACTTATTTTTATGATTTTTTATTATGAAAAATATTCAGTAACTTCGCTGTAACTGTAAGAGATCCACTGGAGGCAAGCTTGAAGAACCCAAGTGCAGCTTTATTTATTCCCAACATGAATCAAAACATAACACAAACAAAGACTAGGCTTGGCTTGGCATGGCATGACATGACATGACATGAAGCATACAACATAACTCACCAACAGTGGTTACACGGACAAAACTTGACAAAGAACAAGGCAAACATAAGGGCTTAAATACACAGAGACTAGTGACTAACAAGGAACACCTGTGCACAATCAAACCAATGAACCAATGAGAACAAGATACATGAACAGGGGAGCACATGGCAGGATCACATGACTAGAACATGACAAACAAGGGAAGCACATGGCAAACAGGAACATGAAACATGACAGTGACTATATACAAAATAAGAGACATGAAACTATAAACATGAAACAAAAACCCAACACCCAAAGTTCAGGAGGGTGGTGGAACAGAGGTGGTCTTGGGGGAGGGATGGAGGGCACGGCCCATGCAGGGGAACAAGACATGGACCATGGCATGGCAATGGTGGCCCTGGGTCGTGGGGCATGGGTGGACCTAGCAAGCTAGGATGCAATGGAAGCCATGGCAGTGCTGGCAGCTCAGGAAGCCCTGGCAGTGCAGGAAGTTCAAGGGACCATGGAAGTGCAGGCAGTTCAAGGAATCATGGCGGTGCAGGTAGTTCAGGGTGCCAGAGAGGCGCAGCCTCCATGGCCCTAGCAGGGTCGTGGCCTGGAGCAGATCTTAAATCTGGCTCACGGGCTGGAGTCCCCTCTGGACGCTGGTCAGGGGCTGGAGTCCCCTCTGGATGCTGATTAGGAGCTGGAGAGGATGCATGCGTGGCCCAAACACACATAATAGTAGTGGCCATAATGGCCAGTGCTGCACACTCTGGAGACTCTGCCGTGGTGACCATCTTGGCTGAGGGCTCAGGCATGGTAGACATTTTGACTGAGGGCTCAGACGTGGCAGCCATCTTGTGAAGAGACTCAGACTTAGCAAGCATGACTTGAAGAGACTCAGGCTTGGCAGGCATGACATGAAAAGTCTCAGACTTGGCAGGCATGACGTGAAGAGACTCAGACTTGGCAGGCATGACGTGAAGAGACTCAGACTTGGCAGGCATGACGTGAAGAGTCTTTGGCTGAGCAAGCATGACATGAACAGTCTGTGGCTGGGAAGGCATGACATGAACAGTCTCTGACTTGGCAGGCATGACATGAACAGTCTCTGACTGGGCAGGCATGATGTGAACAGTCTTTGGCTGGGCAGACATGACGAGAACAGTCTCTGGCTGGGCAGGCATGACCTGAACAGTCCCTGGCTTGGTGGATACTGTGGAATTGCAGGGCCCCTCATCTGCAAAACCCACAGTAAACAATGAGCTGCACAACAACAAAGCATTGTCTATATACTCTGCTAAGGAATTTTTTTCCCCCCCGAGGCAGCTGTGAACGTATGGGTTCATTCAGACCCATACGAAAAATGTCCTTTAGGGCAATATCATTGAATTCTACCTGGCAGCACAGTCCATAAAATTCCTCCACATAGTCCTCGATGGCATGGTTCCCCTGGCACAAAACGTAGCAGGGCAACTGCTTGGTTCATTGTACAAGGTTAAGTATTCTGTAGGAGTTCCACTGGAGGCAAGCTTGAAGAACCCAAATGCAGCTTTATTTATTTCCAACATGAATCAAAACATAACACAAACAAAGACTAGGCTTGGCTTGGCTTGGCTTGGCATGGCATGGCATGAAGCATATAACACAAAACTTACCAACAGTGGTTACACGGACAACACTTGACAAGAACAAGACAAACATGAGGGCTTAAATACACACAGACTAGTGACTAACAAGGAACACCTGTGCACAATCAAACCAATGAATCAATGAGAACAACACATGAACAGGGGAGCACATGGCAGGATCACATGACTAGAACATGACAAACAAGGTAAGCACATGACAAACAGGAACATGAAACATGACAAAGACTATATACAAAATAAGAGACATGAAACTATATACATGAAACAAAACCCATCACCATTCGTGACAGTAACATGCTGTACTGTAGCCAAATACAGTTCACACATCAATGCTTTCCTGCTGGTTATGCTAAAGCATGTACAATTCATTATAAAGAAGCACTTTCCTAAACACACTATTCTGTCTGAAAAGTCTAAATAGCTGCTGCTAATTACAACGGCAATATCATAAGCTAAAGAACAAAACCAACAGAGACAGATCCTTATTAAAGTTTCAGTTGTGGTTATTTTCTGTGGGTACAGTAAAAGGTGACACACAGCCACAAAACGATCAACAGCAAATACAATTAAATTACTAACTCTCATGATTATCATAAACAGTCCACAGAAGGTCTCCAAAGTACCAACACATTTCAATCAGTCTAGTGGCCTTTATGGGCAACACAAAAAGTCCAGTAAGCAGTTGGTCACAGCCAGAAAGAGAATAATCAGGTTGGTTGGAGTGTGAAGCTTCTTGAAGTGAGAGATGGAGATGATCACCAGCAGGTTCAGAAACACAGTCCATGCTGACAGCAATGAAAAAACTCTGGCCTTTGATGTCCACTTTCCTGCAGAGTTTAGGTCCAACCTTGATCAAACTCAACTGCCTATAACTTTCTATAAATCCTGAAGACCTTGATTAGCTTGTGCAAAACTCTTAAGGAAAGTGGACATGGAGGGTCAAAGCTGGTTTAAATCATATCTGAGATGCATTTACACATAAATATTGTGATTTACAGATACTTTATATATAACAACCTACAAAGGCAATTGTCTTCCAACTGTCATGGAACCTCACAAGTAACTAGGCATGGGCCGGTTACCAGTTTCAAGGTATACCGCGGTTTGAAAATGTCATGGTTTCAAAACCACTAATATTTTCCTTGATATCGTTCCCGCGGTATGAGCTCTTTTTTATGTCTCGTTAACTCCCTCGGGTCGGCGGTCACGCCGGCAATACCACCTCGTTTTTTTTCTTACGTATAATGATTGAAATAGCAAAATGGCCTGAAACAATTACTAAATAAACTGCAAAATGTTATGTTTTATAATACTTTTATTTCCTGGATGGATTGCTTCTGATAGCGCTGCATGAGCCAGCGCCACCATTTGTGGGAAACTGTTAGCATGTTCGCCAGGGTTCAAAGTACTAAATTCGAGTAAAAATCGGTGTTGAAACAGTGTTATTCACCAGTTGCCCAGTAACTTTTTTATGAATTTTGACAATGCATGGATGTGAGAATGTGATGTGGCTTAGTGTGATCATCAAATCGCAACAGTTGTGATGTAATTGTAGAAATATATACAGTCTGACGCACTGCATGGAGTAAAACGCAACTTTTAGCTTCGATTCACAGAAACTGCTGATCTGCAAGTGCTGTGTGTTTGAGTCGCTTATAATTTGCATTTGAGAACACAACGTGCACCAACCATCCGTAATGTGTGTCGTTTATGAATTTGTTGTCAAAGAGAAACATCTTCCTGGATCTCCCTGTGGTTTTCCTTCAAAATAAAAGTCCAATGATTTGACGTTTGAAAGCAAGAAATAAAGACATCCATAAATGTTAGTATTGTAATTTTACTGTTGTTCTGTAAAATAAAAAATAATAATGATTTATATCATATACCATATCATATCATAATAACTCTATTATTAATTTATTATCAATAACTCTACTATAAAAAATAATATTTTAAATAATTTCATTACAACTCTATTAATACCTTCTTTTTTGTCTTTAACTTATCACATGCCTGACTCACTTAAGTGAGTCAGTTTTTGGAGGGGACAATGATGCCTTGGTTTTGTACTGTTTAGATGCAAAAGGAAATTTAAAAATACAAGTATATTATCTTCTGGTTAAACCGGGATACAAACATTTAAATTCCCTTTTGCATCTAAACAGTATGGTTTAACACTAGGCCTGTCTATGGTCATACAGCTGATTACAAGAACAGAATATTCTACAATAACTGTAAATGCTCTGTCCACATTAAAAAAATAAATAAAAAATGGTTGCTTCAGGGGAAAATGAATCATCATCTATTCAATTTTACACATCTGAAGATTTTAGCAAAATTTATTTTTTATTGCTCAAATTACCCTGATAACATGAAGTGTTTTTTTTTTTTTTTTTTTTTTCATTAATTTATGTTTTTGAGGCCTAGACGTGAATAAGAATTAAACAATTAAATCCCAAAACAAATAAACACTAATCATAGACTAAACATGTTGACTTAGTCAGTTATACCCA
Source organism: Ctenopharyngodon idella (assembly GCF_019924925.1). Classification (NCBI taxonomy): domain Eukaryota; kingdom Metazoa; phylum Chordata; class Actinopteri; order Cypriniformes; family Xenocyprididae; genus Ctenopharyngodon; species Ctenopharyngodon idella. Next base: position 43,814,301 of record NC_067229.1, read on the forward strand.
CAATTAATGGGTTATGCAGGTAACTAAAATTAAAATAATGGCCAGACCTGCCTCTATAACTAATTTAACATAAGCACATCAGATTCTTGCAAGGTAAACGTAATTATTTACCTTCATTTAAAATGTCTTTAAAATATCTTACATTATTTTTTTCCTGTTAATAAGCTTATGGTACATAAAGACATCTGGTATCCAGTATGTTCACATTCAGTTTACAAACTGAGATAATAAAAAAAAAAAAAAACTATACATTAGTCTGTGCTTCATCAAATGAAACAAAAAAGAAAAAAAATCAATAAAAATCATGAATAATCTGTAAATATGTCTAAGAGAGAGGATGCTGGCTTCAATATTTTAAGAGTTAAGATGTGTTTAACTGATATTTTAAACCAGCGGTAAAATAAAGCATAGACAACAGGATTCATGCCTGAGTTAGCATATATAGTCCATATTAGAAATGTCATTGTAGCAGAAGAGATTATTGTACTACTTGTTAAAGACAAGATATAGTATGGAATATAGCATAGCAGATAAGCTGTCACAATAATTCCTAATGTCAGAGCAGCTTTGCTCTCAGATTTCCTCCTCACTGAACTCTCCATTATACATTTACCACCCTTCATCAGAGAGTTTATAACTTTCACTTGCTGATGTACAACATAAAATATCCTCAAATATAAAGTTATGATCACAGTCAAAGGAAACAAGAAAGAAAAGAACAGGTCAATGACTATCCATGAAAAACCTATTATTAAATTACACTTTCCATAGCATGTGTCTGTTCTTTGTGAACTTTCAAAATATCTGCCACTAATCACATAGGCAGTATTGTAGGCAAAGGAGAAAAACCAGCAGAGACAGATGCTTATTAAGGTTTTAGTTGTGGTTATTTTCTGTGGGTACAGTAAAGGGGTACACACAGCCACATAACGATCAATAGCAATTAAAACTAAATTACAAATGGATGTTGACAGGAGCAGACCCATGATTATCATAAACAGGTCACACAAAGTGTCTCCAAAGAACCAGCATGTCTCAATCAGCTTTATGGCATCCACAGGCATCACAATAAGTCCAACAAGCAGGTCAGCCACAGCCAGAGAGAGAATAATCAGGTTGGTTGGAGTGTGAAGCTTCTTGAAGTGAGAGATTGAGATGATCACCAGCAGGTTCAGAAACACAGTCCATGCTGACAGCAATGAAAAAAACACATACATGAAATTGTATTCATACATGGAGCGTTTTCCCTTGATACATGATGAGTTGATGGCAGGAAAGCAGTATTGAGTCTCATGATCCTCTGTCTCATAGGCCATGAGTGAGTCTCCTCCTCTTAGGAGTTTGTTCTTCTCTCTTTGCTTTCCTTTTATTTATACAGTGTCTGGATCAAACAGACCAACCCATCTACCGCCCACTCTAATGGTGCCTAGTAACGATTATTTTCTTCCAATAGTTCCAACAGAGTAAAATGAGTTTACATACTGTACAAAAGACAAAAATGTGTAATGAAAATTGTGATGCAGGTTTTTTGCTGTGGGCCCCTATAGTGATGGCCTTGTCCACACCAATATATGTCAGTACAAAAGTACAACATTGATGTTGTATAAGCCAGCACAAAGATAATAAAAGCATACCTAGTGTAACTTCAAGTTTTCCACTATAATACTGACTTTCTGTATTCTAAACTGCAGCCGATAGCCATTGACCAGGGTTTTTCCTGTGTCAAAAATGGTCTTCAGTGGTGGCGAATGAACATTGCCACACACATACAGTACAAAGTACCCTACCACACGTCAATTTAACGGCCTGGAGTAATTATTCTGCTTGTACCACAGTTACTACACCTTTGACACATGTATTTCAAGATATTTTTCAGTTTTTAATCCTTACTGTAATGCTATTGTGTGTGCACACGCATGCGAGAGAGAAAGAATGTGATGTTCATAGATAACAAAAGGTAATTTTGCGTAAAAATGAAAATAGTTCATTTTTATTCATATTTTATTCATATTTTATAACACATTGTTTTCTAAATTGCAATATTTCTTTGCATATAGACTGAAGCAAGAATGAGCTCAGGGGTGATTTACTGGAAAATCCATGTGGCTGACTGGTGGATGGCAAACAGTTTCCAGGAGTTCATCCCTACATTTCAAGGTTGATCTTACAAAAATGCTCACTCTCTTTAATTTCCCTTTTGTAGCAAACAGACATTTTCACAGCTAAGCAGATATGATGTGCACAGTCGAGCGTGTGAGCCTTTCAAAGATACTCCTTTGCCCGTGAGCGTGGAAAGACGCGTTTGACGCATGCACATGCGCACCGTCGTCCGTGGTCACAAATAATCGGCTGGCGTATGGCGGACGGGCACGCAGGCCTATTAAATTATTATTATTATTATTATGCTACTTTTATTATTAAATTAATATTGCAGTTCATTTGCCCCGCAATATCATAGCGCATCACCGCATAACCGACACGCTGCGAGGATGATAAAATATTAGTTAGATAGCTTACTCATCATTTAAAAAACAACTTGTTTAACACGAAATACTTCTCGCTTCACCAAAAAAAAAAAAAAAAAATTCTCTCTATGGGCCACAAGAAAATATTAAGAAAATAAATCAGATTCATCTCTAAGAGAATATGCGCCGTTAATGCAGCGCCAGATGGCGGACCATAGACTGTGTGGCGGATGCTTGGTCAGTTTTTAGTTTCTGTAGTGAATAATTGACTGGCATGTGAGAATTCTTCACCTGCATAACTCTCACGGAAAGTTTGCACATTTTTTGTGTGATATCCACTGCCTTCGGTTAAATCGGAAATATTTTCAATATTGCGACGTGGCATTTTTCTTTATCACCAGTTGCTCGCAAAATGGTGGACACTGATTCACATATTGTCCGTGTCATTTCCTGTGATAATAAAATTAAGTGAATTATTAAATAAATGAGTCAAATGTTGTCTAGTCTCAGTTGTCGGTTGTCGCCGTCGTGTTTACAACTGTTACAACGAGCGCTTATCAGGATCAAATAAATGCTGGATTTTCAAAAGTATGTGAAGTTCGCGGCTCCATTGTTGCAGTAAACTTGCACAACGTTCTTGAATGAATAATTTAGATGCATGCTGGTCTGTTATTTTTGGTACATCAACTTTCATTTTCACGCCCCTAAACATGACATGGAACAAAACGAACTCTGATTGGTTGCTTTACATGTCAGTCAAACGTCCTCTTAGGCGGTCCTTGGCCAATGAAAGCTGCGATAGAGTTTAGACATTCTGCCGTCAGTCTGAAGGTCTGGCTACGCGAGACTAAATATCGCCCATGGAAATGACAATGTTAATGTGTTTGGTCTTGGCGGAATAGATCTGCTACGCTGCTGCTGAATTGCTGCTGCTGTTGATTATTGCTGTAGTTGTAGATTATTGCTGCTGCTGCTGTTGATTATAGCTGCTACTGTTGCTGCTGCAGAGCAAGTACAGGAACTTGCTACTGCCAATACATACACTGCGGTGACAATGCAAGGCATACTGCTGCTGCACAAATAGCACAAATAAAATTACCCCCCAACAAAGCTAAAATTACCCCCCAACAAAGGAAAGATGAACAATATAACCAAGTTGTGAATGCTGTTGTGAGCATGAAAACATACTGCTGCTATACAATAATATGCTTAAAATGATCCTCCATCGAAGCAGAGTAAGAGCAGATCTATTTTAATAGTGGTTTGATTTAATTTCACAGCAGTGACAAACAGCGCCAAAGTTTAGGGCAAACACAATGGTTACCTGGCTGTCACCAATGAAGGCAGGTCCAGAAACATGCTTTATTGATTGAGAATTGACTGAGAATTATTGCCACGGGCCAAATTTAAACAAAAACTAAAATATAAAATAAAATTAAAAAAAGTCTAGCAAATAAGTGCACTTATCTAGTCAAAGGCCAAAAGGCAGTTAGTGATTTCCATCAGGATTATTATGAGACTAGGAAGCATAGAAATCAAAATTTTTCATCAACATCATCTTTGTTAACAAAGATGTATTAATTCTTTTTTAATTATTCAATATTTATTTATATATTATTATTGGTATATATATCATTATGTAAGGAATAATTGACAATGGGCCGTTGCGTTCTTAGAAAATAATGCACACCCGGCCAAGGCGCGATATAATGCGGCCATAACGCAAAGCGGAGTGTTACACCTTGGGTGTGCATTATTTTCTAAGAATTCAACGGCCCGGTGTCAATTATTCCGCTTGATGTTGTATTTCAAGACATTTGTCAGGTTTTGTCCTTAAAACACTAATTTCTTACGCATCTCATCCCGAGCCTCCATTGCTAATTCCAAAATGTCATTTCAGAACTAGTAATGAAGGCTTGAGCTTTGATAGCAGAATGATACTGTTGATACAGTTATTAACGCAGTTGAGAGAGAAAGAGAGAGAGAGAATAAGCATATGTGAATTAGCCCACCTGAGTCTGTGTGTCTCTCACGGCAGCAGTGTCTCTACTAATAGCGAAACTATAGGTTTATCTACCTCAAGAACCACACAGTTATTACCTCGCTGGTGAGAAATGTCATTTATCTTTTAAGTTGCTAAAATATTTTACTGATTAATTCATCAGAGCAGCACTAACAAACACTTTGTGTGAGACAAGTGTGTGTCCGTACTGTATAGTACATGTGTACATTTGAAAGAGAGAGAGAGCGTGAGAGAGTATGCACTTTCAGGACACAACAAAATGTATTTTGTGGCAAAAACCATGACAATAATTTGTCGTTTTCATCCTATTGTTTACTATATTTATTTGCTTGGTCGGTGTCATTGTGGCTTTTGTTTCTTTTGCGATTATAGGCTGTAGGAACTATTGAAATAACTGAAATCATTTTGCGAAACTACTTTAGCCGCGCGTTTCCCTGAAAATAATTGCACACCTTAGAATGTTGGTCAACCAATCAGATTTGAGCATTCAGTAGCATAAATCAATATATTGTTATGATAAATTGAATTAATGTCTGAATTAAAAAAAAAAAAAAAAAAAAAAATCTTACTTAGATACCTAGAACTTAGATATCAATATAATATATAGTAACTAAACAGAGAACATCTAATCACATCTACACACACTAATAAAATATGTTCACCAAACAAAACAAGGTAAAATGTTTTACTGCTTTTTTGCCTTCAATTTGGTGTGGCTTCTCTTAAAACGAATCCAGTGCCAAATAAGAGAAAAAAGAAGTCATTAAGGAAACAGGACTAGTCATGATTAGCACTGGTTTTATTTATACCATTACAGATTAAATTATTATTATTGATTATTAACATCTTTAAAATATCTCACATTAATTTAGCTAATTGCAATTAAATAAAGACATCTGGTAGCCATTGTGTTTACACCCAGTTTATAAACTGAGACAATACTTTAAACTAATAAATAAATAAATAAATAAACAAACAAACAAACTTAAATCAGCCTGTAAAAATATCAATGAGAGAGGATGCTGGCTCCAATATTTTAAGTGTTAAGATGTGTTTAACTGATATTTTAAACCAACTGTAAAACAAAGCATAGATAAGAGGATTCAGACCTGTGTTAATATACAAAGTCCATAATAAAAATGTCATTGTGGTAGAAGAGATTACTGTAGTCCCAATTAAAGACAAGATATAGTATGGAATAAAGCACAGCAGATAAGCTGTCACAATAATTCCTAATGTCAGAGCAGCTTTGCTCTCAGATTTCCTCCTCACTGAACTCTCCATTACACATTTACCACTCTTCATCATAGAGTTTATAACTTTCACCTGTTGATTAACAACATAAAATATTCTCAAATATGCAGTGATTATCACAGTACAAGGCAACAGGAAGGAATATATCTCATCAATAACCCTAAAGGTAAAACTAACTGTTAAGGTACACTCTCCGTAACACTCATCTGTTCTGCTTGAAGGGTCAAAATATTTGTTGCTGATTATAAAGGCAGTGTTGTAGGCTGAGGAGAAAAACCAACAGAGACAGATGCTTACTAAAGTTTTAGTCATTGTTATTTTCTGTGGGTACAATAAAGGGTGACACACAGCCACATAACGATCAACAGCTATTAAAACTAAATTGCTAATAGATGTTGAGCCGAGCAGTCCCATGATTATCATAAACAGTCCACAGAAAGTGTCTCCAAAGTACCAACACATATCAATCAGCCTATTGGCCTCTATTGGCATCACAATGAGTCCAATAAGTAGATCAGCCATAGCCAGAGAGAGAATAATCAGGTTGGTTGGAGTGTGAAGCTTCTTGAAGTGAGAGATAGAGATGATCACCAGCAGGTTCAGAAACACAGTCCATGCTGACAGCAATGAAAAAAAAAACACATACATGATATTGTATTCATGTCTGGAGCGTTTTCCCTTGATACATGATGAGTTGATGGCAGGAAAGCAGTACTGAGTATCATGATCCTCTGTCTCATAGGCCATGAGTGAGTCTCCTCCTGTTAGGAGTTTGTTCTGCTCTCCTTACTGTCCTTTCGTTTATACAGTGTCTGATCAGAATGACCAACCCATTTACCGCCCACTCTGACAATGCAATGACAATTATTTTCTTTTAAGAATTCCAAACTTGTTAGTGAAATTACTGTGCACCAGAACCAAAAAATGAAGACATGCAACTGAAAACTTTGCTTTTATATGATGATATATCCACATCTAAGAACACTGATGTACTGACCAGTGAAACAAAACTTAAAAATGAGCAGCACTAAAGGGATAGTTCAACCAGAATTGAACATCATCATATTTGCATACATAGAATAACATTTTTCAAAATATCTTCTGTTGTGTTGCCGTTCAGGTCTGAAACAACATAATGTTACCCAGAATGTTCATTTTTGGGGTGAACTGTTCATTGTAAAAATGGCTAGGAAAAAATAAGATAGTACTGATAAAAGCCCTAACATCATTTGATGCCACTTCAATATTTTCTATTTAATGTAAAGACATTATATAGGCACTACAATTTGTGGCCACTTTGTAGAGAATATGTGAGACTGCTAGAAATCTAGTGAAAGGACAACAACCACTTATGGGATACTCAACCCAAAAATAACTGGTACTCACCCTCATACCATCTCAGATGTACATGACTTTCTTTCTGTCAGTCTCCAGCTAGAGTGCCCGTGATTACCACTAGAGGGCAGTCCACTCCAGACCATTGCCACTCTATCATGGACTACTTTTTCCATAATCCATTGCCTGGACTCATCAGCACTCATTACATTTATCTGTTGCTCATTAACCTTGTAAGTCTGGTTTAATCAGTCATTAGGCTTGTCGAGATGCATCGGCCAGTTGGTCTGTGCATCTCGTGCATGGTCTGTTGGTCATTCTCTGCAAAGTCTTGTGCAATGCAGCACTGTATTTCTGAGCGCTCTTTTGGTTTCCTGTGCCTTGGTTTTGACCCTGTTTGCCTGTCTCTTGTGGATTTCCCTGTTTGTCTGTGTTCCTGTTCCCTGTTCATGTTTGTACTGTTAACCCTGTGTTTTGACCTTTTGCCCAGCTTTTGGATTACGATTGTGGATTACACTTTTCATAAATACTGCGTTTGGATCCTCAACCTTCATGTCTCAGAGCAGTTGCATGACACTTTCTTCTGTGAAACACAAACTGAGATTTTTAGAAAAAATAGTCCATCTCTGTGAGTTTATATAACACAAGTGAATAGGCTCTCAATGGTAATGCATCAAAAACAAAAGCTACAAAAATTCATAAGACCCCAGTGGATAAGTTAATGTCTTCTGAAGCTAAACAATAGGTGTGTGTAAGAAAAAAGTGATTTAACTTAAGTCATTTGTAGTGATTTGGTTAAATCATCGAAGCAGACACTGGTAGATCAAGTGAGAATTAAATCCATTAAGTTTGCTCACAGTTTTACATATTATTTAATTATTGCAGGTTTGCATAAAATTCTGTTTGTGTTCCACTGTGTTTTTATTCATTTTGAGGAATACTGAATCTGTTTTTGTGCATCTGTCTTGTGTCTGTATTTTAACAGCATACACATACCTTTTACTATATATGTAATTTAAATGTATCAGTTCACAAATAGATGATAGGTTGCCACCTGTGCAATAAGTCCATTCGTGAAATTTCCTCACTACTAAATATTCCACGGTCAACTGTTAGTGGTATCATAACAACGTGGAAGCAATTGGGAACAACAGCAACTCAGCCACGAAGTGGTAGGCGACGTAAAATCAGAGCGGGGTCAGTGCATGCTGAGGCGCACAGGGCACAGAAGTGGCCAACTTTCTGCAGAGTCAATAGCTACAGACCTCCAAACTTCATGTGGCCTTCAGATTAGCTCAAGAACAGTTCGTAGAGAGTTTCATGGAATAGGTTTCCATGGCCGAGCAGCTGCATCCAAGCCTTACATCACCAAGTGCAATGCAAAGCGTCGGATGCAGTGGTGTAAAGCACGCCGCCACTGGACTCTAGAGCAGTGGAGATGTGCTCTCTGGAGTGACAAATCACGCTTCTCTGTCTGGCAATCCGATAGACGAGTCTGGGTTTGGTGGTTGCCAGGAGAATGGTACTTGCCTGACTGCATTGTGCCAAGTGTAAAGTTTGGTGGAGGGGGGATTATGGTGTGGGGTTGTTTTTCAGGGGTTGGGCTTGGCCCCTTAGTTCCAGTGAAAGGAACACTTAATGCTTCAACATACCAAGACATTTTGGACAATTTCATGCTCTCAATGTTGTGGGAACAGTTTGGGGATGGCCCCTTCCTGTTCCAACATGACTGCGAACCAGTGCACAAAGCAAGGTCCATAAAGAAATGGATGAGCGAGTTTGGTGTGGAGGAACTTGACTGGCCTGCACAGAGTCCTGACCTCAACCCGATAGAACAGCTTTGGGATGATTTAGAGCGGAGACTGCGAGCCAGGCCTTCTCGCCAACATCACTGCCTCACCTCACAAATGTGCTTCTAGAATGGTCAAAAATTCCTGTAAACACACTCCTAAACCTTGTGTAAAGCCTTCCCAGAAGAGTTGAAGCTGTTATAGCTGCAAAGGCTTGGCCAACTCCATATTAAACCCTACGGATTAAGAATGGGGTGTCATTAAAGCATGTAAAGGCAGATGTCCCAAAACTTTTGGCAATATAGTGTATTTTCAATTGTTTTTTATTACATTGCACATTCTAAGAAAAAAATATTTCCAATTACAATATTCAAAATTCAACCTCATTTCAAACCTTGAAAACATAACTGTTAAAATCAAGCATTTTTCAAAATTTAAAAACTGTTTGAACCCTGCATTTCTGGGGCATCATGAGGGTGAATGAAATAATGAAAGAAATTTTAATTTTTGGATGAAGTATATTTTTATTTAATGGTCGAAAAAAAAACAAGTACAGTCTTGGGCACACACTTACCAATGCACAAGGAAGGACTACAAACCCTTACACCTTAGTTTCAATCCACTGATATGTTTATGCATCAAGAAAATAATTATGCCATTATGCATCATCATCAGAGTGGGAGGGAGATGGGTTTTTCAGTCCGATCCATACACTGTATAAATGAAAGGACAGTAAGGAGAGCAGAACAAACTCCTAACAGGAGGAGACTTACTCATGGCCTATGAGACAGAGGATCATGAGACTCAATACTGCTTTCCTGACATTAACTCATCATGTATCAAGGGAAAACGCTCCAGACATGAATACAATATCATTTACCTGTTTGTATCATTGCTGTCAGCATGGACTGTGTTTCTGAACCTGCTGGTGATCATCTCCATCTCTCACTTTAAAAAGCTTCACACTCCAACCAACCTGATCATTCTCTCTCTGGCTGTGGCCGACCTGCTTACTGGACTTATTGTGATACCCATAGAGGGCATCAAGCAAACTGAGATGTGTTGGTACTTTGGAGACACTTATTGTGGACTATTTGTAATTATCGTTAGATTGCTTCTTTCTACATCTCTTAGTAATTTAGTTTTAATTGCTGTTGATCGTTATATGGCTGTGTGTCACCCTTTACTATATCCACAGATAATAACCATAACTAAAACTTCAACAAGCATCTGTCTCTGCTGGTTTTGCTGTTCAGGTTACAATATTGTGTATGTAATTAGTAACGGATATTTTAAAATCTCACACAAAACGTGTTATGGTCAGTGTATTGTCATGGATAGTCTTGCTTGGACATTCATTGATTTGACTTTTTTCTTCCTATTTCCTTGTGTCGTGATCATCTCTGTATATTTGAGGATATTTTATGTTGTACAATGGCAAGTGAAAGTTATAAACTCTCTGATGAAAGCTGGTAAATGTGTAATGGAAGGTTCAGTGAGGAGGAAATCTGAGAGTAAAGCTGCTCTGACATTAGGAATCATTGTGACAGTTTATCTGCTTTGCTGGATTCCATTTTATATCTGTTCTCTAACAGAAACCACTACAGTCTCTTCCACTACAATGACATTTCTAACATGGACTTTGTATGTTAGCTGTGGTCTGAATCCTCTTATCTATGCTTTATTTTACCGCTGGTTTAAAATATCAGTTAAACACATCCTAACTCTTAAAATATTTCAGCCAGCATCATCTCTGATGGAAATGTTTACAGATTGTCATTCATGATTGTGGTGGGGGTTGATTTATTTCATTTTTTGCTTAAAGCGCAACATCTGATTCTCATCCCAGAAAATGCACAAATACTGCTATTGCAACACATGTGATATGTTTTCATGTGTTCAGGTACAAGAATGAGACATACAATTCAACAATCAACATTAATTTATTAAAGACATAGTTCACCTAAAAATAAAAAATTCTGTCATTGTTTAATCACCCTCATGTCTGATGTTAGGCAGAATGACCATTCACTTTCATTGTCCAGAAAAAAAAAGAAGCAATGAACATAAATGGTGACTGAGGCTGCCAATATCTCTTCTGTGTTCTAAGAAAGCATCACATGTATTCTTCACGGAGTTGCGATCGCAATATTCAGTGCTAAGATAAAGTAAATCCAACATGTAAACAATGTGAGAGAAATGTTTATTATAAATATATTAAACATATTTCATATATATAAACATATATAAACATATTTCATTAAATATTGAAAAGTATCAGTACAAAATAGTTCAGTGTAGTAAAAATGGACTGCTTTAGTGTTTTATGTATTTTACTGCTTATTAAAGTATCACATCATTGCATTATCAACATGCTAGCATCAAACTCTTTAAAAACCAACTGTGGGTATCCTGTGCTCTTCGTGTGCAGATCTGCTGCTTATGTAGGCTGGTATACATAAATTATCTGTAAATCACAACATTTATGTATAAATGTATCACATATATGTTCATTTAAATAATTAGGAGAGGTTTGTTGTCCTTGCACCAGATTCACCTTTGGCCATTTATCTCTGATATTACTGATAAGCATCACAGTATCTCTGTAAATGTGTAAAAGGTCCCACTGTAGTCTTTGTATTGTGATCATGTCCACTGATGCACATTCAAGCGGTCGTGACTTTATATGAATGTATGTAAGTGACTGTGGCACAAACTGGGCACTTTCAAACAGTACACAGGGATTCAGTGGATACTGGCTGCAGTAATTCTGTAATGAAGAAACTCATTATTGCAGTACAGGGCTTAAAGGTGCACTAAGTAAACTTTCATGTTTCACTGGACATCAATGTTCTTGTACTTTATACTGACAGCTGTAATTGTTGATAAGATGTAAAAGCTTAATTTTCTGACTTCATGTGTCTCAATTTTGTCTTATGCATAGCAATGTAATTTGGAAAATGTATGGACCAGTATGAGCATTACACTGCACTAATGTTCTGCTGTAAAATGTCTTGATTCAACTTGGAACTCATTTGACCCATTTGATTTGAAATATTCCTATATTATTGGGATTATAGCATTGGAGCAGTCAGTGAGAGAGCTCATTCTAGTCAGCTGTTCAGTTTAGGGAATCAGTGCACAAGAAGAAAAATGAAAGTGATTAAAGCAAGCAAATTACAAAGTCCAGAGGGCACACGCAGAAGACTCTTCAAATTTTACATCATCTTATTTGAGCATTTCAATACACAAATATTTTAGTAACAACACGTCGTCTGGAACAGAGCATGTGAGCGAAACCTCTGCTCTATGCCAGTGCGCTCTGCTCAATAGCTCATGGCCCAAGCGAATGCTCCACTCTTGCTCACTGGTAACAACGTTCACTCAAATCCTACTCCGACATGAAATTTCTCTGTACTATACGTCTTTCTGATTGTAATGAATTTCCTGAATAAATGTCTTAATTATAGTAGACCTATAGATTTCACAATTAGTTTCTTTTTGTCGTTGTTGTTTAGGTGGAGGCTTTAAATAAGCCCTTTTGGGTTTTCTGCCTCTGCCTGCACAGTATATGGATTGTACTTTTTGTTTTTTATTGTATATATTTTATATTTGTGCAAATAAAACTAAACCAAAACTAAACCAAGATAACAATATATTGTTATCTATATATTAAAGCAAAATATTGTATAAAGTGGTATAAATAAACGTGACGTGACTTGACTGGAGTGTCGAATTGTAGAGTTCATGCAAACATAATCCACATCTACATCCACATGATCAGATGCTTTCTTCACTGCTTTTTTCTCTCTGCTGTCATTTTTGTTGTGTGTCTATTTTGTTATTGCAAGGAAAGCACACAGCACATATTTATATTCATCTAAATGTCACTCTCAGCAGTGTTAGCAATGTTGAGATGTTCACTGTCACGTTTGGTTTTGATTCACGTTTATGTTCCCTTTCAAGGGAACTCGCGCTGCGTCAAGCGCTTTGGGAACGCCTCTGCGTGAATGCGTCGTGAAGCACATGTGAAATCTGTCCAATGGCGTGATGGAACGTCATAGGCGGGTGACGTCATGACCAGGAAACTATAAAGCACACCCGAACCAAACAGAGTTAGCTTCTGTGTCTTCAGTAAGCGCTTTCTGTGAAACTGTCTGTCTTATTTATTGTTGTTTGTCTCTCACGTTATTCAAGCACACATATCTAAGACACTATTATGGCGACACAAGTGCAGCAATTCAGGCCGTGTGCGTCTCCTTGTCCTCGCTACATTCCGGCGGGAGATGCACACAAGCTTTGTGTTGTTTGCTTGGGAGTGGAGCTGGCTGTGTGCATTGCAAGCAGATGTCTATGAAGACGCTCCGCTCCCGCCGGGCGCTTTTCGAGGAAAGCGGTTCGGCTCGCGCTCCCCGCGGCTCGGGTCCCGCTGCTGCCGAGGCACAGCGAAGGCTCGCGTCGTGGGGTTCGCAAATGGATCTTGCAGAGGGGTTAGAGATGGGCCCCGCCCTTTCTCTGCCTTTACCTGCAGGATCCAGCGCTTCATTTCAGGAGCTAGAAGCACGCTCTGCGGTTTCTTCTGCCCCTGGTGAAGCGCTGATGTTGCAGTGCTCTAGTTCTGAGGAACTAGACGTTTTCAGCATCGATCAGTGTGAAGAGTCGCCACCACACTCACAAGCATATGAGGAGCTAGTGGAGGTTGTTACTAGAGCGGTGGCCAGATTAAACATAAGCTGGGGAAGGGTGGGGAAGTCAGTTGCGAGGCATTCTCTGAGCTAAGGAAAGCTACAGATCTCTTTCTCCGTGCCACCAAGGAGACCGCCAGATCTATTGGGCGGTCTATGGCAGCCCTGGTGGCCACGGAGAGACACCTTTGGCTCAACCTTGCTGACATGAAAGAACGAGATAGATCTTTTCTTCTTGATTCTCCGCTCACGCCGCCTGGCCTCTTCGTGCTTTATAGTTTCAACACAGTCGTCGAGAGGTTCCAGGAAGCTAAGAAACAGGCGGTGGCTTTCTCTAAATTTCTTCCCCGCCGATCTCAGGTCTCTGGGGCTGCTAGTCATAAGGAGCAGTCCCAGCCGAGTACGAGCTCCTCTCACAGGGCGCAACAAAAAGTGAGCATTGCTTCCCGCGCCCCCCCGCAGAAGGACTGGGGGTCGGGGCAGCGCTCACAACCGAAGCCGTCCAAAGGAAAGGCGGATCTTAGGACCGTTATTATCCAGCGGAGGGCTTCGGGAAAGAAGTCCTGACGCCAGTGGTGTCAGGCTTCTGAAGGCAGTCCCCTCCGAGGCGGGTCGGTGTCCACCTCAGTACACGGTGCCCACCTCAGTGCCCACCTCAGTTCTGCCAACCCTGCCACCTCGCGTGCTTCAGGGCGCAGCAGCTCCCAGCGAACGCGTATCCCAGCGTCCACCCGGCAACGTAGTGGCGCTGGGATGTTCGCTCCCTCCAAGGAGGGACCAAAAGTGGCCAGTTCAGTTGCTCCCTGCCGGTTCGCCGCTTCAGGGCACTGGGCTGGTCACCCATCTAACACCAGAGGTCAGTCTCAAGAGACTGATTCCCTTAGTAGATTCATTGGCAGCGTGGAAACTTCTGTCAAACGTATCTCAATGGGTCCTGCGCACAGTAGAATTTGGGTACAGAATTCAGTTCGGGTTGCAACCGCCCAGGTTCAACGGGGTATTGTTCACCGAGGTGAGCCCCGAGCAGGCTCTGGTTATGGAACAGGAAGTACAGACTCTCTTGCGAAAAGAAGCCATAGAAAGGGTTCCTTCTCCCAGCAGGGAGTCAGGGTTTTACAGCCGGTACTTTATAGTTCCAAAGAAGGATGGAGGGTTGCGTCCCATTCTAGATCTGCGCCTATTAAATCGCTCTGTAAAGAAGCTCAAGTTCAGAATGCTAACTCTGAAACAGATCGTGTCACAAATCAAGTTCGAGGATTGGTTTGTCACGATAGATCTGAAAGACGCATACTTTCATATATCCATCCTTCCTCAACACAGGAAGTTCCTGAGGTTCGCTTTCGGGCGCAAAGCGTACCAATATCGGGTTCTTCCCTTCGGCCTAGCTTTATCTCCCCGCACCTTCACAAAATGCGTGGATGCAGCTCTGGCTCCTCTGCGACTCCAGGGCATCCGCGTGTTGAATTACATAGACGACTGGTTGATTCTAGCACAATCAGAAGAGTTGGTGGTTCAGCATCGAGATGCTGTTCTCTTCCATATGAAGCGTCTGGGGTTACGGCTAAACGCAAAGAAGAGTGTGCTTTCTCCAGCTCAGAGAACCTCTTTTCTAGGCGTAGTTTGGGATTCAGTGTCAATGCAAGCTCATCTGTCGCCAGCTCGCATAGAGGCCATTCTCACAGCCGTAAACAAGCTGAAGCTAGGTCAGTCACTCACTGTGAAACAGTTTCAGAGACTGCAGCTGCGGCCAACGTGATACCTTTTGGCCTGCTGTACATGAGACCTTTGCAGTGGTGGCTCAAAACCAGGGGGTTTTCCCCGAGGGGAAATCCGTTTCGCATGATCAAGGTCACGTGGCGATGCCTTCGTGCTTGTGTCATGTGGAAGAAACCCTGGTTTCTTTCCCAAGACCCGGTGTTGGGGGCTCCTTGTCGTCGCTTAACGCTAATGACGGATGCGTCCCTCACCGGTTGGGGGGCGATCATGAGTGGTCGCTCGACTCAGGGTCTGTGGAGGGGTCATTATCTTTCCTGGCACATAAACCAGTTGGAGATGATGGCTGTGTTCCTGGCACTCAAACACTTCCTCCCAGATCTCAGGGGCCATCATGTGTTGGTCCGCACGGACAACACAGCGGTGGTCTCATATATAAACCATCAGGGGGGTCTGCGGTCGCGCCCCTTATGCAAGTTGGCACACCAGATCCTTCTGTGGGCCCAAGGGAGGTTGCTGTCAGTCAGGGCAGTTTACATCCCAGGGCGTATGAATCAGGAAGCAGACATCCTGTCGAGGCAGGGGCCGAGGCCCGGGGAGCGGAGACTCCACCCCGAGGTGGTGGAGCTCCTTTGGGAGCGCTTCGGGAAAGTGGATGTGGACTTGTTTGCGTCTCTGGAAATGACCCAATGTCCTCTATATTTCTCCCTCTCACATTCAGCCCCCCTGGGGTTGGACGCTATGGTGCAGACGTGGCCAAGGCCGTGTCTGTACGCCTTTCCCCCGATTGCTCTGCTTCTGGGAGTTTTGGAGAGAGTGCGCCAGGACGGGGTCCAGTTGCTCCTAGTAGCCCCATTTTGGCCGGGCCGAGTATGGTTCTCGGACCTTATGTCCCTCCTCGACGGCTCTCCTCTGGAGATTCCTGTCAGGAGGGACCTACTCTCGCAGGCGGGGGGCTCAATCCTTCACCCCCACCCGGAGTTGTGGAAGTTGTGGGCGTGGCCTCTGAGGGGGCACAGCTCTTAGATTCCGGTCTCTCTACTGAGGTAGTGGAGACTATGCTCCATTCCAGAGCTCCCTCCATGAGGAAGCTGTATTCCTTGAAATGGAATGTTTTCTCTTCTTGGTGTAGAGAACGTAGTGTTGATCCTGTTAACTGCCCAGTCGGTACAGTTCTGGAGTTTCTTCAAGAAAAGTTTTCTTCTGGTTTATCTCCTTCAACGCTAAAGGTCTACGTGGCGGCCGTTGCGGCTTACCATGTTCCTTTGGAGGGTGCTTCTCTGGGCAGACACCCATGGGTTACTCGCTTCCTCCATGGTACTCTGAGGCTGAGGCCTGCGGCACGTCAGAGAGTTCCCACTTGGGACTTGGCCATAGTGTTGGAGGGCCTGTCTACTGCTCCTTTCGAGCCTATCGAAGAGGTTCATGTTAAATTCCTCACTCTAAAGACTCTTTTCCTCCTCGCTATCTCTTCGTTAAAGAGAATTGGTGACCTACAAGCCCTTTCGGTCTCTCCCTCTTGCTTGGACTTTGCGCCAGGCATGGTCAAAGCCTTCCTCTTTCCTCGGGAAGGTTATGTCCCTAAGGTCCCCACTAATGTGGCGGGCCCTATTATGTTGCAGGCCTTTTGCCCTCCTCCATTTCTGGATCCGGACCAGGAAAAACTTAATT
Organism: Ctenopharyngodon idella; assembly: GCF_019924925.1. Lineage (NCBI taxonomy): Eukaryota > Metazoa > Chordata > Actinopteri > Cypriniformes > Xenocyprididae > Ctenopharyngodon > Ctenopharyngodon idella. The sequence continues at coordinate 43,831,237 of NC_067229.1, forward strand.
TGCTGTGCCCTGTTCGGGCTTTGGATGCTTACGTACACAGAGCTGCCCTGTGGCGTAAGACGGATCAGTTGTTCGTCTGTTTCGGGGCCCCATGTAAGGGGCACCCCGCATCTAAGCAAACCTTGAGCAAGTGGGTAGTTGAGGCTATCTCACTTGCGTATGAGTCTGCCGGTCTTCCTTCTCCTCTTAAGGTCCGTGCTCACTCTACACGGAGTATGGCGGCCTCTTTGGCCCTGTTGTCTTGAGTGTCCCTCCAAGAAGTTTGTGATGCGGCGGGGTGGTCCTCGCCGCACACTTTTGTTAGGTTTTATAACCTAGATGTGGCCTCTACCCCGGGGTCAAGGGTGCTGGTGTCTTAGTGTGCGCTGAACAGTTTCACACAGACAGGCACTCGGTCTTCTGGCGGCGTGGGTATCCCGTTCCCAAAGCGCTTGACGCAGCGTGAGTTCCCTTGAAAGGGAACGTCTCAGGTTACGTATGTAACCATGGTTCCCTGAGAGGGAACGAGACGCTGCGTCCCGTTGCCATACTCCCTGCATGCCTGTATCGACTTACTTCGACTTTCAGAAGCTAAGTCTGTTTGGTTCGGGTGTGCTTTATAGTTTCCTGGTCATGACGTCACCCGCCTATGACGTTCCGTCACACCATTGGACAGATTTCACATGTGCTTCAATTGTTTTACTTCAATAAAAAAGGTTACATTTTGTGATTTTATTTTTAAATAAAAGGTCAAAATGCTACATTAACAAAACAAGTAATTATACACACATTAGAGGTGCAGAAGAAAGGACTACAAACCCTCTTACATCTTAGCTTCACTCCACTGTTCTGTTCATGCATCATGAAAATAATTATGCTATTATGCATCATCAGAGTGGGTGGTAGATGGGTTGGTCATTGTGATCCAGACACTGCATAAATGAAAGGACAGTAAAGAGGGCAGAACAAACTCCTAACAGGAGGAGACTCACTCATGGCCTACGAGACAGAGGATCATGAGACTCAATACTGCTTTCCTGCCATCAACTCATCATGTATCAAGGGAAAACGCTCCAGATACGAATATAATATCATTTACCTGTTCGTATCATTGCTATCAGCATGGACTGTGTTTCTGAACCTGCTGGTGATCATCTCCATCTCTCACTTCAAAAAGCTTCACACTCCAACAAACCTGCTCATTCTCTCTCTGGCTGTGGCCGACCTGTTTACTGGCCTTATTGTGATACCAATAGAGGGAATCAAGCAAATTGAGATGTGTTGGTACTTTGGAGACACTTACTGTGGAATGTTTGCAATTACCGTTAGGTTGCTTCTTTCAACATCTCTTAGTAATTTAGTTTTAATTGCTGTTGATCGTTATGTGGCTGTGTGTCACCCTTTACTGTACCCACAGAAAATAACCATGACTACAACTTCAATGAGCATCTGTCTCTGCTGGTTTTGCTGTTCAGGTTACAATGTTGGGTATATAATTAGTAATGGATATTTTAATATCTCACACAAAACATGTTATGGTCAGTGTATTGTCATGAATAGTCTTGCTTGGACATTTACAGATTTATTCTTTTTATTCCTATTTCCCTGTGTCGTGATCATCTCTGTATATTTGAGGATATTTTATGTTGTACAATGGCAAGTGAAAGCTATAAACTCTCTGATGAAAGCTGGTAAATGTGTAATGGAAGGTTCAGTGAGGAGGAAATCTGAGAGTAAAGCTGCTATGACATTAGGAATCATTGTCACAGTTTATCTGCTTTGCTGGATTCCATTTTATATCTGTTCTCTAACAGAAACCACTGCAGTCTCTTCCACTACGATGACATTTCTAATATGGACTTTGTATGTTAGCTGTGGTCTGAATCCTCTTATCTATGCTTTATTTTACCGCTGGTTTAAAATATCAGTTAAACACATCCTGACTCTTAAAATATTTCGGCCAGCATCCTCTCTGATGGAAATGTTTACAGATTGTCATTCATGATTGTGGTGGGGGTTAATTTATTTCATTTTTTGCACTTAAAGCACAACATCTGATTCCCATCCCTGAAAATGCACAAATACTGCTATTGCAACACATGTGATATGTTTTCATGTGTTCAGGTACAAGAATGAGACATAAATGGTGACTGAGGCTGCCAATATCTCTTCTGTGTTCTAAGAAAATAGTTCAGTGTAGTAAAAATGGACTGCTTTAGTGTTTTATGTATTTAACTGCTTATTAAAGTATGTTCATTTAAATAATTAGGAGAGGTTGTTGTCCTTGCACCAGACTCACCTTTAGCCATTTATCTCTGATATTACTGATAAGCGTCACAGAGTCTCTGTAAATGTGTACAAGGCCCCACTGTAGTCTTTGTATTGTGATCATGTCTGATGCACCTTTAAGCGGTTGTGACTTTATATGAATGTATATGAGTGACTGTGGCACAAACTGGGCACTTTCAAACTAGGACTGCATCTAATGATTATTTTGATAATCGATTAGTTGGCCGATTATTTTTTCGTTTAATCGATTAATCGGATAAAAATACATTTTATGTATTTTTTTTTATTATTGACAAAAAACACACTATTGTACGGAGCCCCTAAAGGGACATGGTGGTGGAAAAAAAAATTAGGAAGGAAGGAAATTTTAAGTGTTGGTGGAAAAAAAAAATTAGGATGGGAGGATTTTTTTTTTTTTTTTCAAATCTTTTGTGTTCTCTCGCAAAACTTTTCGTTCCCTCGCAAAACTTTTGCGTTCCCTCACAAAGATATTTGCATTCCCTCGCAAAGTTATAATCTTTCCCTTGCTGTGAGCTCGGACAAACATTTTCTCTTTAATGTCCCGCTGGCTGGCAGTAGTGTTTCAGTTAGTAACATACGTTAATAATGCACACAAATAATGCGCAGCTCGAGTTTGAACTTGTTGGACTCAAATATAAAGAAATGCAGTCAGTGCTTATGTCAAGCAGTTCAGTAAAGTTGGCAATATATTCACAGATTCGAGCTTCCCGGATTAATAACTTGTGAGCTAAACATTGTTAAAACACAAATGCAGCTATTTCTAATCATAGTAACCTAGACAACAAGCTACAACAACCCAATTTTCCTCAAATATGCTTTATAATAAATTGGTCTCTATGAGCAGGCGGCGGAGATACACGTCTGAAGGGACCATCTGAAAAGTGCAAAACCCAAAACCCTTTTGCTCATTTTATATTATGAAAACTACTCAATAACTTCAATTTAACACACTGAACTGTCACCAAATTTAGTTCATACATCACTGCTCTTCTGCTGGTTGTACAGGAACCTCCCACCCCTTAAAGCCCCACACAAGCCGAACACATAACACAGGAAAAGAACATACATGCACTTAGATTATATCTGAATAGAACATAAAACACTCTTTAGACTTGCAGCTCAAGAATTGGTGTGGCTACATGCGGGTCTGTCAGAGGACTGGAAGAGCTTGACTGGGATCCTGACCCGCCCTCTGGGGTAGGCGCAACTGTAGAGGAGGCCGGAGCTGGGGCCACGGTGGCACTTCCTCTATAAGGTGCCAATCTGTCTCGGTGTATGGCCACCTTCCTTCCCTTCGGAGGCAACTGAACTCAGTAAACAACTTCTCCGATTCTGAGGTTGAGTCTTGCACGGCGGATCAGCATGCCATTAGGATAAATGGCAAGTGCGTATCCCAATCTCGCTGATTCTTGGCAGACACAATGGCCAGCTGTTCCGCCAGCGTCCTATTAAACCTATCAACGAGGCCATCACTTTGGGGATGCAAAGGGGTGGTCCTTGTTTTGTGGATCCCTAATTTTTTACACATCACCGAGAAGGCACGTGACTCAAAATTCTGGTCATTTAGTGAAATAATCCATAGCCGTCAGCACAAACCTGTTACCCCTCTCCGAACGTGGGAAAGGACCCATTACATCCACCCCCACTCTCTCCATTGGGCCCCCTACAAGGAACTGTTGCAGTGGAGCGAGGGACTGGCCGAAAACCACTCACCACTGTCGTAACACTTACTGCTGTTAATGTCTCCATTCCAGTCTATGCCCTCCTCGACTCCGGGTCAGCCGGTAACTTCATCTCTGTTGCCCTCTGCCGTCATCTTAAGCTCAAGACAACCTCTACGCCGTCCATCTACCAGATCCATTCAGTAACGGGCAACGTGATCTTAGGGCGCCCATGGTTGGAGCAGCACAACCCCATCATCTCATGGCCCACCGGAGAGATCCTGAAGTGGGGCGACACCTGTCTTTTCCACAAAAACTCCTGCCACCTGTACCTCCTCCTGAGTCACTTCCTGTGTGTTCCACATCCATCGAGAGCCCTGTAGAAAAACAGTCGGTGGATATTCCTCCGTGTTACGCCCCCTTCACCGATGTGTTCTGCCCGAAGAAAGCTTCCAAGCTGCCTCCACACCGGCCATGGGACTGTGCCATCGATCTGCTTCCGGGTGAGTCAGTGCCCCGTGGGAAGATTTATCCACTCTCCATCCCAGAGCAGAAGGCCATGGAGGAGTACATAGAGGAGGCTCTTAACCAGGGCTACATTCATCCGTCCACTTCCCCTGCTGCTTCGAGCTTCTTCTTCGTGGCCAAAAAGGACGGAGGCTTGCGGCCTTGTATTGATTACTGGGCTCTCAACAAGATTACAGTCAAGTTCAGATATCCTCTTCCCCTCGTCCCAGCGGCTCTGGAACATTTCCGTGATGCCACTGTGTTCACCAAGCTGGACCTCTGCAGCGCCTATAACCTCATCCGGATATGTGAGGAGGACAAACGGAAGACGGCCTTTGTGACCCCTACTGGACACTACGAGTACCTCGTTATGCCGTATGGCCTGGTCAATGCCCCCTCCGTATTCCAGGACTTCATCCATGAGGTGGCTCCGGGAATTCCTCCATATATCCGTCCTAGTCTACATCGATGACATCCTGATCTATTCCCGGAGCATGGCCGAACATCGCCACCACGTTGTGGAGGTCCTTCAACGCCTGAGGGAATTCCAGTTGTTCCTCAAAGCTGAGAAGTGTTCATTCCACCAGTCCTCTGTGCAGTTCCTTGCGTACAACTTCTGTAGCAGTGGCATCCAGATGAACGAGAGGAAGGTGGAAGCCATCAAGAACTGGCCCATTCCATCCACCATCAAAGAGCTCCAAAGATTCCTCGGATTTTCCAACTTCTACAGAAGATTCATCCAGAACTACAGCTCCATAGCTCATCCACTTACCAGTCTCCTCCAAAACAAGCCCAAGTCTCTGTCCTGGACACCAGCGGCCACCGAAGCCTTCAACACCTTGCGAGAAGCATTTACCAGTGCACCGCTCCTCATCCACCCAGACCCCGAGAAGCCTTTCGTCGTGGAGGTAGATGCCTCCCATACTGGTGTAGGAGCGGTGCTTTCGCAGCAGCAGGGGAATCCAGCCAAACTCCATCCATGTGCCTTCTTCTCCTGTAAACTCAGCTCGGCGGAGAGAAACTATGACATTGGCAACAGAGAACTACTAGCCATAAAGTTGGCACTCAAAGAATGGAGGCATTGGTTGGAGGGCGCCAAGCATCAATTCACCGTACTCACCGACAATAAAAACCTCGAGTACTTGAGGGATGCCAAAAGACTCAACCCACGTCAGGCCCGGTGGGCGTTATTCTTCACCCACTTCAATTTCTGTATCTCCTATCGTCCTGGTTCCAAGAATGTTAAAGCTGATGCTTTATCACGTCTCTATGCTCCTGAAGAGACACACGAAGCTCCTGAAACCATACTCCCCAAAAGTGTCATTGTGAGTCCCATCCAGTGGTCGGAGACCTCAGTTCCAGCCTCCAATGCTTCCGCCAATACTCTGCCGGGCTGTCCCCCCGGATTACAATATGTCAACAGAACACAACGCACTCTGCTCATCCATTCTTCCCACACATCTCTGGGCACTGGCCACCCAGGGGCCAGTGAAACCCTCTCACTGCTGAAAGAGCGCTTCTGGCGGCCTAACATGGCCAGGGATGTGAGAAGGTACATACAGGGATGTAAGGACTGCGCCGTCTCTAAGAGCCCTCGCCATCTTCCATCCGGCAAGCTCCTTCCTCTGCCCGTTCCCAACAGACCATGGTCACACCTAGGAGTGGATTTCATCACGGATCTGCCTCCCTCCGATAACTGTACCTGTATCCTGGTGGTCATCGACAGATTCTCCAAATCCTGCCGGCTGATACCCCTCAAGAGTCTACCCACAGCCATGGAAACTGCAGAACTTATGTTTAACCACGTCTTCAGGTATTATGGAATCCGCGAGGACATTGTATCGGATCGTGGACCACAATTTATCTCACGTGTTTGGAAAGCCTTCTTCGCCCTCCTAGGTGTGATCGTAAGCCTCTCATCTGGTTACCATCCACAGTCGAATGGGCAGACGGAAAGGAAGATCCAAGAGATCGGCCGATTCCTACGTACCTTCTGCCATGGCCACCAGAACTCTTGGAACCAGTTCCTGGGTTGGGCCGAGTACGCCCAGAATTCCCTTCGTCAGCCCACCACTGGACTCACTCCCTTCCAGTGCGTGCTCGGTTACCAACCCCCTCTGTTCCCCTGGTCCGGGGAATCATCGGATGTTCCAGCGGTCGACAACTGGTTCCGAGAGAGTGAGAGGGTCTGGGACGCAGCCCACCATCAACTGCAACAAGCTCTTTGCAGGCGCAAGATGACAGCCGACCTGAGACGCTCCACCACTCCAGTTTACCAGCCAGGACAAAAGGTTTGGCTGTCAACCCGGGACATCAGAATGCGCCTGCCCTGCAAGAAGCTCAGTCCCAGATTCATTGGTCCCTTCACCATCGTGAAGCAGATCAACCTGGTCACCTATCAGCTCCAACTACCACCTCAGTACAGGATTCACCCCACTTTCCATGTGTCACTCCTTGAACCTCACCACCCTGCTGTTTCTGTTTCCACAGAGCCTGGCGAGGAAACCCCCCTTCCTCTGATCCTGGATGACGGAGCTGCATACCAGGTCAATGAGATCTTGGACTCCCGGCGCCGTGGTGGTCTACTGGAATATCTGGTGGACTGGGAAGGCTATGGTCCCAAGGAGTGCTCATGGGTTCCCAGAAACGACATTCTTGATCCCTCTCTGCTCGACACTTTCAACGCTACTCATCCAGACCGACCTGCTCCCCGTGGAAGAGGAGGACCACCACGACGTCGGGGTCCTTGGCCCTCAGGGGGGGTACTGTCACAGAGCCGCCAGGTTCCTTCTTCAGCTAATCACAGCGCACTCCCTCACCAGAGTTCTAACACACACACCTGATCCCTATCATCACGCAATCACCACCAGATACTTAAGCACAGCACTTACCTCAGTTCACTGTCCGGTCTCGTTGATACAAAGACTACTCTTCAAAAAGAAAGGACAGTATTACCACTTCTGTTTCACTATCTCAAATATCCATTTAACCATTACTTACCTGCACTTCTGTTATTCCTTGCTGTTTGGAAATAAACTCAGTTATTTCTGCAAACCTGTTGTCTCCTACCCTTCTGTCCGTGACACACGCAGAAGACTCTTCAAATTTTACATCAACTTATTTGAGCATTTCAATACACAAATATTTTCATAACAACATGGTCGTCTGGAACAGAGCATGTGAGCGAAACCTCTGCTCTATGCCAGTGCGCTCTGCTCAATAGCTCATGGCCTAAGCAAATGCTCCACTCTTGCTCACCGGTAACAACGTTCACTCAAATCCTACTCCGACATGAAATTTCTCTGTACTATACGTCTTTCTGATTGTAATAAATTTCCTGAATAAATGTCTTAATTACAGTAGACCTATAGATTTCACAATTAGTTTCTTTCTGTTGTTGTTGTTGTTTAGGTGGAGGCTTTAAATAAGCCCTTTTGGGTTTTCTGCCTCTCCCTGCACAGTATATGGATTGTACTTTTTGTGTTTTATTGTATATATTTTATATGTGTGCAAATAAAACTAAACCAAAACTAAACCAAGATAACAATATAATGTTATCTATATATTAAAGCAAAATATTGTATAAAGTGGTATAAATAAAGGTGGCATGACTTGACTGGAGTGTCGAATTGCAGAGCTCATGCAAACATAATCCACATCTACATCCACATGATCGGATGCTTTCTTTGCTGCTTTTTTCTCTCTGCTGTCATTTTTGTTGTGTGTCTATTTTTTTATTGAGAGGACAGCATGCAGCACATATTTGATATAGCAATGTTGAGATGTTCACTGTCACGTTTGGTTTGGATTTGTCATGTGATCCCCTTTTCCTCATGTGATTATGTCATGTTCTTCCCTAGTCTCATGTGTAATGTTGTGATTGGTACCCTTGTTTCATGTGTCACATTCTCATTGGTTGATTGTGTCAATTGCTTTCAGGTTTGTCTTGTTATGTCATTAGGGTTTCAATTGTTTTGCTTCAATAAAAAAGGTTACATTTTGTGATTTTATTTTTAAATAAAAGGTCAAAATGCTACATTAACAAAACAAGTAATTAGACACACATTAGAGGTGCACAAGGAAGGACTACAAACCCTCTTACATTTTAGCTTCAATCCACTGTTCTGTTCATGCATCATGAAAATAATTATGCCATTATGCATCATCAGAGTGGGCGGTACATGGGTTGGTCATTGTGATCCAGACACTGTATAAATGAAAGGACAGTAAGGAGAGCAGAACAAACTCCTAACAGGAGGAGACTCACTCATGGCCTACGAGACAGAGGATCATGAGACTCAATACTGCTTTCCTGCCATCAACTCATCATGCATCAAGGGAAAACGCTCCAGATATGAATATTATATAATTTACCTGTTCGTATCATTGCTATCAGCATGGACTGTGTTTCTGAACCTGCTGGTGATCATCTCCATCTCTCACTTCAAGAAGCTTCACACTCCAACAAACCTGCTCATTCTCTCTCTGGCTGTGGCCGACCTGCTTACTGGCCTTATTTTGATACCAATAGAGGGAATCAAGCAAATTGAGATGTGTTGGTACTTTGGAGACACTTACTGTGGAATGTTTGCAATTACCGTTAGGTTGCTTCTTTCTACATCTCTTAGTAACTTAGTTTTAATAGCGCTTGATCGTTATGTGGCTGTGTGTCACCCTTTACAGTATCCACAGAAAATAACCACAACTAAAACTTCAATAAGCATCTGTCTCTGCTGGTTTTACTGTTCAGGTTACAATGTTGGGTATATAATTACTAATGGATATTTTAATATCTCACACAAAACATGTTATGGTCAGTGTATTATCATGAATAGTCTTGCTTGGACATTCACTGATTTAATCTTTTTATTCCTATTTCCCTGTGTCGTGATCATCTCTGTATATTTGAGGATATTTTATGTTGTACAACGGCAAGTGAAAGCTATAAACTCTCTGATGAAAGCTGGTAAATGTGTAATGGAAGGTTCAGTGAGGAGGAAATCTGAGAGTAAAGCTGCTCTGACATTAGGAATCATTGTCACGGTTTATCTGCTTTGCTGGATTCCATTTTATATCTGTTCTCTAACAGAATCCACTGCAGTCTCTTCCACTACAATGACATTTCTGGCATGGACTTTATATGTTAGCTGTGGTCTGAATCCTCTTATCTATGCTTTATTTTACCGCTGGTTTAAAATATCAGTTAAACACATCCTAACTCTTAAAATATTTCGGCCAGCATCCTCTCTGATGGAAATGTTTACAGATAGTCATTCATGATTGTGGTGGGGGTTGATTTATTTCATTTTTTGCACTTAAAGCACAACATCTGATTCCCATCCCTGAAAATGCACAAATACTCCTATTGCAACACATGTGATATGTTTTCATGTGTTCAGGTACAAGAATGAGACAAATGGTGACTGAGGCAGCCAATATCTCTTCTGTGTTCTAAGAAAATAGTTCAGTGTAGTAAAAATGAACTGCTTTACTGTTTTACGTATTTTAGTGCTTATTAAAGTATCACATCATTGCATTATCAACATGCTAGCATCAAACTCTTTAAAAACCAACTGTGGGTATCCTGTGCTCTTTGTGTGCAGATCTGCTGCTTATGTAGGCTGGTATACATAAATTATCTGTAAGTCACAACATTTATGTATAAATGCATCACATATATGTTCATTTAAATAATTAGGAGAGGTTGTTGTCCTTGCACCGGATTCACCTTTAGCCATTTATCTCTGATATTACTGATAAGCATCACAGTATCTCTGTAAATGTGTAAAAGGTCCCACTGTAGTCTTTGTATTGTGATCATGTCCACTGATGCACCTTCAAGCGGTTGTGATTTTATATGAACGTAAGTAAGTGACTGTGGCACAAACTGGGCACTCTCAAACAGTACACAGGGATTCAGTGGATACTGGCTGCAGTAATTCTGTAATAAAGAAACTCAATATTGCAGTGCAGGGCTTAAATGTGCACTAAGTAAACCTTCATGTTTCACTGGACATCAATGTTCTTGTACTTTATACTGACATCTGTAATTGCTGATAAGATGTAAAAGCTTAGTTTTCTGATTTCATGTGTCTCAATTTTGTCTTATGCATAGCAATGTAATTTGGAAAAATTATGGACTAGTATGAGCACTACACTGCACTAATGTTCTGCTGTAAAATGTCTTGATTCAGCTTGGAACTCATTTGACCCCTTTGATTTGAAATATCACTAAATTATAAGGCCGTGACATACCAAGGTGACGGTCAGCTATTGTTGAGCATCTCTCAGCTCAGTTTTTGTGGTGCATTCTGCAACTTTGGCACTAGTCGGACCACCATCAGGGGCTTTTTGGTGTTGAATCAGCACTAGAGCAGTCAGTGAGAAAGATCATTCTAGTCGGCTGTTCAGTTTAGGGAATCAGTGCACAAGAAGAAAAATGAAAGTGATGAAAGCAAGCAAATTACAAAGTCCAGAGGGCACACGCAGAAGACTCTTCAAATTTTACATCATCTTATTTGAGCATTTCAATACACAAATATTTTAGTAACAACATGGTCGTCTGGAACAGAGCATGTGAGCGAAACCTCTGCTCTATGCCAGTGCGCTCTGCTCAATAGCTCATGGCCCAAGCGAATGCTCCACTCTTGCTCACCGGTAACAACGTTCACTCAAATCCTACTCCGACATGAAATTTCTCTGTACTATACGTCTTTCTGATTGTAATGAATTTCCTGAATAAATGTCTTAATTACAGTAGACCTATAGATTTCACAATTAGTTTCTTTTTGTCGTTGTTGTTTAGGTGGAGGCTTTAAATAAGCCCTTTTGGGTTTTCTGCCTCTCCCTGCACAGTATATGGATTGTACTTTTTGTTTTTTATTGTATATATTTTATTTGTGTGCAAATAAAACTAAACCAAAACTAAACTAAGATAACAATATATTGTTATCTATATATTAAAGCAAAATATTGTATAAAGTGGTATAAATAAACGTGACGTGACTTGACTGGAGTGTCGAATTGCAGAGCTCATGCAAACATAATCCACATCTACATCCACATGATCGGATGCTTTCTTTGCTGCTTTTTTCTCTCTGCTGTCATTTTTGTTGTGTCTATTTTGTTATTGAGAGGAAAGCATGCAGCACATATTTATATTCATCTAAATGTCACTCTCAGCAGCGTTAGCAATGTTGAGATGTTCACTGTCATGTTTGGTTTTGATTCACGTTTATGTTTTCATGTCTTATTTTGTAGTTTTCTTAGTCAAGGTTCCTGGTTTTGTCATGTGATCCCCTTTTCCTCATGTGATTATGTCATGTGCTTCCCTAGTCTCATGTGTAATGTTGTAATTGGTACCCTTGTTTCATGTGTCACATTCTCATTGGTTGATTGTGTCAATTGATTTCAGGTTTGTCTTATGTCATTAGGGTTTCAATTGTTTTACTTCAATGAAAAAGGTTACATTTTGTGATTTTATTTTTAAATAAAAGGTCAAAATGCTACATTAACAAAACAAGTAATTAGACACACATTAGAGGTGCACAAGGAAGGACAAACCTACAAACCCTCTTACATCTTAGCTTCAATCCACTGTTCTGTTCATGCATCATGAAAATAACTGTGCCATTATGCATCATCAGAGTGGGCGGTAGATGGGCTGGTCAGTGTGATCCAGACACTGTATAAATGAAAGGACAGTAAAGAGGGCAGAACAAACTCCTAACAGGAGGAGACTCACTCATGGCTTATGAGACAGAGGATAATGAAACTCAATACTGCTTTCCTGCCATCAACTCATCATGTATCAAGGGAAAACGCTCCAGATATGAATATTATATAATTTACCTGTTCGTATCGTTGCTATCAGCATGGACTGTGTTTCTGAACCTGCTGGTGATCATCTCCATCTCTCACTTCAAAAAGCTTCACACTCCAACAAACCTGATTATTCTCTCTCTGGCTGTGGCCGACCTGTTTACTGGCCTTATTTTGATACCAATAGAGGGCATCAAGCAAATTGAGATGTGTTGGTACTTTGGAGACACTTACTGTGGAATGTTTGTAATTACCGTTAGGTTGCTTCTTTCTACATCTCTTAGTAATTTAGTTTTAATTGCTGTTGATCGTTATGTGGCTGTGTGTCACCCTTTACTGTACCCACAGAGAATAACCACAACTAAAACTTCAATGAGCATCTGTCTCTGCTGGATTTGCTGTTCAGTTTACAATGTTGGGTATGTAATTAGTAATGGACATTTTAATATCTCACACAAAACGTGTTATGGTCAGTGTATTGTCATGAATAGTCTTGCTTGGACATTCACTGATTTAATCTTTTCATTCCTATTTCCCTGTGTCGTGATCATCACTGTATATTTGAGGATATTTCATGTTGTACAATGGCAAGTGAAAGCTATAAACTCTCTAATGAAGAGTGGTAAATGTGTAATGGAAGGTTCAGTGAGAAGGAGATCTGAGAGTAAAGCTGCTCTGACATTAGGAATCATTGTGACAGTTTATCTGCTTTGCTGGATTCCATTCTGTATCTGTTCTCTAACAGAATCCACTGCAGTCTCTTCCACTACAATGACATTTCTAGCATGGACTTTGTATGTTAGCTGTGGTCTAAATCCTCTTATCTATGCTTTATTTTACAGCTGGTTTAAAATATCAGTTAAACACATCCTAACTCTTAAAATATTTCAGCCAGCATCCTCTCTGATGGAAATATTTACAGATAGTCATTCATGACTGTGGAGATGGGGGGTTGATTTGTTTTATTATTTTCAATTTTTTCCATCCCTGTAAATGCACAAATACCACTATTGCAACATATGTGATATGTTTTCATATGTTCAGGTACAAGAATGAGACATAAAATTCAACAAACAACATTAACTTATTATTAAAGACATAGTTCACTCAAAGAAAAAAAAAGGTCTGTCATCATTTAATCACCCTCATGTCTGATGTTAGGCAGAATGACCATTCACTTACACTGTCCAGAAAAAAGATGCAATGAACATAAATGGTGACTGAGGCTGCCAATATCTCTTCTGTGCTCTAAGAAAGCATCACATGTATTCTTCATGGAGAAGCGATCGCAAAATCTACTTCTAAGATAAAGTAAATCCAACATGTGTAGTAAAAATGGACTGCTTTAACCCCTCTGTGTGTTTAATGTATTTTAATACTTAAATACCTTTTTTCAAGTAACTAGTAAAGTAATGCATTATTTATACATTTACAACAAAATATCCAGGAGTAAAAAAGAGTTGCTTTCTCAAATAAGTTACAAAAGTTATTTTTTTCCTATTCATTGATTGACAATATGAGTGTTGAACTTTTTTCTCCTGCATCCTATTCCTCTGCAATTCGGAATGGCATCACAGCTGAAGGTTTGTTTGAACTGTGCCCTCTACTGCACAGGCAAGAATTTGCATTTCCTTTCTTTGGCCAGAGGCTTATTCATTTCACTTGTGTGGTGTGAAAGGGCCTTTACATTTGCCAAAAATAAAACTTTTTTTGTTTGTTATTAAAAGCAAACAACCAAGCCCAGCCCAGTTGAGAAAAAATAATGCATAATTAACGTAACATTACTTTCCATAAAAAGTAACTAAGTAGTGCTATTAAAGGGATAGTTCACCCAAAAATGAGGGTTAATAAAGGCCTTTTGAAGCGAAGGGATGCATTTTTGTAAGAAAAATATCCATATTTAAAACTTTATATATTCAAACTATCTTCTGGCGTTAGACCGCATGCAGAATGCACAAGTCAACTTGCGCCAAATGAGTAATCCTCTGACACACTGTATGACGCAGGATGTAGGAGTATCATAAGCTTAGATGCCTCTCACGGTTCAAACAAATATGGTTGGGCAACAAACTCAAGCTCCTCTTCTCTTATATCGAAATCCTCCGACATTTCTCTTTAAAATTTCTCATTTTAAACTTCTAAATTGTGACCAGTGTTTTGTTCTGCTCTCTCCTCTGCGCCTCCGCGTGCGTCATCGCGTCAGGTCAAAGGTTGCTCTTCCGCCCAAATTGACGCACGCAGTATGCGTATGGTCGTCCGCCGGAAGCATGTTATTTGAATTTATAGTTTTCAATATGGATATTTTTCTTACAAAAACACATCCCAACAACACAGATTCACCTTTACCCATTTATCACTGGGCCTGTTTAAACCTGGTCACTCCATGCACTTTTTACAGATCAGATATCTGATTAATCAAAACGATTCCATTTACACTTGGCCACATAAATGCGTCTCAGCAAAACGGATATAAATCCGATCTTCAAGTCCTGTGCTATATGCAGATTTAATGGAGTTGACATCACCGAAAGTAAGAAATATGAGCTGCATTTTATTGATAATCAGCTAATTTCAAAATCAAAGACCGCAATAGGAGAGAGCGCCGCAACAGCACTGGAAAGATCAGGTAGTCTCTTACTTTTAATAAAGATTGTGTTTTCAGCGTCTGTGACTTACTTTCACTTTCATTTGTGTCAGTTTGCGTGTTGGCTTGCGGAAGATACTCAGCTGCTCATCTGTGGCGATGAGTGATGCAGTAGCGCTGTCATATCTGGCTATAACATGTTATTTATCCTATAACACATTTATTTTTTAGCATTTTTGGGAGGAGTAAACTTTACATATGTGGTTTCATCAACCAGATGCATTTAGACCTGTTCAGTTTTGACTGGAATGCGTCCCAGACCACCTCCTGAAGTGGTTTGAGCAATCAGATTTAAATTCGTCTGGAATGTGTTTTGGAGGGCATTTACACCTGGTTTTTTCACGATTGGATAGCTATCCGATGTACCTACAGCAGGCATGACTTTATATGAATGTATGTGACTGTGGCACAAACTGGGCACTTTCAAACAGTACACAGAGAATCAGTGGATACTGGCTGCAGTAATTTTGTAATACAGAAACATAATGCAGTACAGGGCTTAAAGGTGCACTAAGTAAACTTTTATGTTTCACTGGACATCAACGTTCTTGTACTTTATACTGACAGCTGTAAAGGCCCGTTCACACCAAGAACGATAACTATAAAGATATAGTTCTAAAAATTGTTCTAAATATAAAAGAATAGCACTGTCCACACCACAGATATAACGATATAGAGAAACGATATGGTTGGGATCACTTTCAGAATATTTTTTCTCCAGCTGATGAACGATAAAACACTGACAACCAATCAGACTCCATTCTAATTTAAGGGCTCACGCATTTAAAATGGCAGATGACTTTGCGGAGAAGTTAATCACTGAGGTCCAGAAAAAGCCACCACTTTTTGACAAGTCAACCCCTTTTTTCCAAGAATACTTTAAAGTAAATGGCTATATGGAATAGGTCATACCCTCGGAATAAATGGTGAGCAGTATTAACGATGAGATCATTATGCCAGACTAGCAACCAGTGTAACATAAAAATTAGCTCAGGTAAGTTATCCAGCACTAGTTTCGACAACATTGTATTGCTTCCTTTGAAGCTGCAGTGAAAAAGACTAGGCGTTGCTTTTATTCCACTATATTGACTACTTCTGCTAAATTCACTGTTAGATTAGATCGATTACACTAGCTATTCACTTCAAATACATAGCATGCTGAGGACATCTGCTGGTTAAAGCCGTGTAATTGCAACAAGAACAGCAAAAACATGTTGTACACACTTTGAAACTGCACTAATGTTCTTCTGTAAAATGTCTTGAAACTCACTGGACCCCTTTGATTTTAAACAGCCCTACATTATAAGGATGTGACACACCAAGCCAACAGTCAGCCGTCACTTGAGCATCTCAGTTTTTGCAGACTGTTCTGCAGTGTTGGTATAGTTGGACCACCATCAGTGGCTTTTTGGTGTTCAATCAGCATTGTAGCAGTCAGTGAGAGAGATCATTTTAGTTGGCTGTTCAGCATAGGGAATCAGTGCACAAGAAGAAAAATGAAAGTGACGAAAGCAAACAAATGACAACGTCAAGAAGGCACACACATAGAAGACTCCTCAAATTTTACATCATCTTATCTGAGCATCCAAATACACAAATATTTTCATATGAATTGAAATATCAATATTTTCAATGAAGAAAGTGAAGATCAAGGGATCAACATGACTCATATTCAAAATGAAAAGCAAGCGCTGCTTTGTTTACAATTTGTATATCCCCTGTGTTTGCTCCTGCTTCCCTTACTGAATGCTGAATACAGATTACTGCCACTTGCTGATATAGAAAATAATTTCCTCTTGTTCTTTAATGTCAGCTTGGTGTGTCACAGCCTATATTCCTTACACAGAGTATCCACAGGATGTGGTGGACAAACATGCACAAACATAAACACTACTTCAGAGCTAAAACAGGCAGTTAGGCAGGCCTAGTGCACCTTTCTTGTTCTTTCTGCAATATGAACTAATTCAACATTAAATAATGCTTCAGCATATTACCAGAGATTTTCTGAATCTTGTGTGGTACTACTAATTATGAACAATTATCTCATTGGTGATTTTATATTTATATTTTATATTTTATATTCAAAGTTTTAAAAAATTTCACAACTTTTAATCTCTTCAAAACAAACTCACTGACCTCTGGGCACAATGCAACATCGGTGTAATACGTGTGTTTGTTTGCCAATGTTTGCTTCACACCCTTAATGGACAGATCACTGGAGAATCGTCACTGCAGCAGAACTCTGAATACAGAACAGGTGTTAACAGGACCCTCAGGATTACTTCAACACACAAGAGACATGAATAAAATGAGGGGTTTATTTTAAAGAAATATAGCGCAATCCGGTTTCCAGCAAAATATTTAGTAAAAGTTTACTTCATGCATTCACTAAAAATCAATACCGATATGATTAAAATTAATTTAAAAAATGAGTTGAATAAAGTTATTTTTGAGAAAATCTCTCATTGCCAGGGTATGTCTTTGTGCTCTTATTTTATATAGTCTTTTCATTTGTAGTTTCGCCCTTATTAGTCTGTTTCTTGATCTAGTTAGTTTCATTAGCTGTGTATATAACTATGGAGCCCCTAAAGGGATATGGTGGTGAAAAAAATATGGGATGAGAGGAAAAAATATTTTTCAAAGCTTTTGCGTTCTCTTGTAAAACTTTTGCATTCCCCTGAGAAACTTGATTTCCTCACCCTCAAACCATCCTAGGTGTATATGGCTTTTTTCTTTCAGACACAATTGTAGATATATTTAAAAATACCCTTTGTTACGAGCCCCTCTGAAAAGACTAGGGGTAAAAGGGGTGTAACAAAATAGTGGGGAGAGGCTGAGAGAACTGCCGTCTCCAAGCCCCAGGGCCAGTACACAAGAAAGCTCAGCACACCAGTTTTAAGCAAATAAACCAAAGGTATTTTATTTAACAGAATGTGGAAGATACTTAAATTAAGGCTTCAGGAGAAGAAAAGGCCAAAACAATAAACAAAAAAGGTTCCCCTGACTAGGGTTTTTAAGAAGTAATTTACCTATCAAAAGAAATTGAAATAAAATACAGAGACACTTACCTGACTTCCTCTCTAAGTCAAACACAGAAGAAAAAAGGTAATCGTTGTACCGGCATGATTTTGAACAGCTGTTGGGTGCGCAAATCTGCGTTCACAGAATAGGCTATCTTCTAATTTTAAAGATGCGGTGCTGCACTCCTCTCTGTTTGCGACCTGTTTAACCTTTGTTTTGCTAATGTTTGAGTTAATGTTCTCCTTTTAGGGGAAGGGCTCTGATAGCGATGGCATGCAAAGTGATAGAACATGATTTATGAACCCGCCACATTGGCTAGTGAATTGATGTGCCTTACCCGCCACAGTCGATTTTCAACTGCATCTGGCAGGTTGGTGGGTGTTAATTTCAAACCCTGGCTGCCACGCATACTTTGAGCGTGGAGGGGGTGAGGCCCTTATCCAAATGCTCCTGAAGAAAAGACAGTATCGACAATACGTCACAAGAGGTTGGGTCTTCATTCTGAGCTGTGCATCAGGTGGAGAAGACCAACCATTTAAGGGCATAGAAGCATCTTGTAGACGGGGCTCTAGCCTGAGAGATAGTGTTTAACACGCTCTCTGGGATGTCAACAGGCTCCCATCGAGAGGCCAAAGATGCAGTGCCCACAGCTTAGGCTGGATGTGCCAAATAGTTCTGTTCGCCTGAAAAAGGAGGTCGTGCCTCAGGGGAATGGGCCACGGAGCTGCTACAAGCAGCTGAGATAGCTCAGAGAACAAAGGTTGGTTCCTCCAGAGCGAGGCCACAAGAAGAAATTTGTGCTTCTGTTCCCTGATGCGTTTGATGACATGGGGGATCAGAGAGATCGGGGGAAAGGCGTGAAGGAGGAATCTGAGCCAATTGTGGGCCAGCGCATCTCTGTCCTTCGAAAAGTAGATTGGGCATTGAGAGTTGTCTTCTGAGGCGAAGAGGTCGACCTCTGCCTTCCCGAAGATTTCCCAAATTTCGTGAACCGTTTGGGGGTGGAGCATCCACTCCTCTGAGGGGGCATTGCTCCAGGACAGCATGTCTGCTCCCTGGTTCAGTTTGCCCGAACATGCGATGCTCTCATCGAACACAGGTTGGGATGTGCCCATTCCAAGAGGTGCTTCACCAGGGTGAAGAGGTGCTTTGATGATAGCCCCCCCTTGGTGATGTAGGACACCACTGTCATGCTGTCCGACTGGACTAAGACGTGGTGACCTCTCAGGTCTGGCAGGAAGGTCTGAAAGGCTTGACAAACTGCTAGCATTTCTAGGCAGTTGAAGTGTAGCTGACTTTCCTTGTCCGACCAGGAGCCGAAGGCCAGTCTGCTGTCGCACAAAGCTCCCCAACCCGTGTTGGGCGCATCTGTTGAGACCATCTTCCTTCTGGAGACTCTTCCTAGGGTCACACCTCGGTTGAACCAGCGGTGGTTCTTCCAGGGGGCCAGGGCCACTAAGCAGGTCTGGCTCAACCTGATGCGCAAACGGCTGTACCGCCAAGCGTGAGGTGGAACCTGAGGTTTCAGCCAGTACTGTAGGGGCCGCATGTATAGCAGGCCCAGCTATAGCACTGTAGAGACAGAGGCCATAAGACCTAGTAACCTCTGGAATGCTCTAAGGGGGAGAGGGAAAGAAGCCACGAGCTGCTGAATGGCCAGAGCGCGCTTTGGTGAGACTGTAGCCTTCATCTGGGCTAAGTCGAAAGCTGCCCCTAGGAATGAGATACGTTGGCTGGGGGACAGTGAGCTCTTGGCAAAATTGACCCTGAGTCCCAGGCATTCTAGGTGGCTGAGGAGCACAGATATGTGTGTTATTAGCTCGGCCTCCGACTGGGCTAAGACAAGCCAGTCATTGAGGTAATTCAAGATGCGGATTCCCATCTGTCCCAGAGGAGAAAGAGCCGCGTCCATACACTTCGTAAAAATGCAACCTGAATGGTAGGACCGTATATTGATAAGCCACTCCCTCGAAGGTGAATCTCAAGAATCGTCTGTGATGGGGGGGGGCTATCTGGATGTGAAAGTACGCGTCTTTCAGAACCAGCAAGAAAAAACTAGTCCCCTGGGCATATTTGCGCGAGGATCTGTTTTAGTGTAGTCATCCTGAACGTCCATTTCATGAGGGCGCGGTTCAGGTGTCTGAGGTCTAGGATGGGCCTGAGGCCGCCACCCTTTTTGGGGACGAGGAAGTACCGGCTGTTGAAGCCTGACTCACTCTGGGCCGGGGGAACCATTTCTATGGCTCCTTTCACCAGCAAAGACATCACATCGGAGCGGTGGACGTGTGTGTCTTTTGCTCTCACTGAGGTGGGAACCACTCCACTGAAATGCGAGGATGGCCTGCCAGGCCTTGGCCCGCGTGGTTCGGGGTTGGATTAGTTCGGATGACAGGCCACTGTGTAGGGGCATGGCGTTCGAGGTAGGCGGAAGAGGAAATTTGCTCTCTTTTTGAGTATGTTTGTTTTTTATTGTGTTCGCTATAACAGTGACAGGCTGCATGGGCACGTAAACATGTGCGGACCCAATGTTTGCAACAAACACATTGCTTCCAACACCCAGAACTGAACGAGGTGGCGGGAGGCATGAAAGAGGCTGCTTTGGGGGTGGTCCGGCCGCAACAAGACTTATCGCCCTCATCTTCCATTCTGCTAGATCAGGACGGCTTCTGAGGCGTCGGGTCCAGCAC
The DNA here is from genome assembly GCF_019924925.1 of Ctenopharyngodon idella. Classification (NCBI taxonomy): domain Eukaryota; kingdom Metazoa; phylum Chordata; class Actinopteri; order Cypriniformes; family Xenocyprididae; genus Ctenopharyngodon; species Ctenopharyngodon idella. Next base: position 43,851,867 of record NC_067229.1, read on the forward strand.
TATCTTGGGCCGGGGTCCCTGGCGATTCGGGAAGGGGTGGTGCTTCGGACGGGAGCATTGGCGTGGCTCAGGCTGGGGCGCAGGCTGCATGGATGCAGGTTTGTTTTGCTGCTGAGTCGGCGCGGCTCTGGGGCGACTGGAAGCAGTGGCTGAACTAGAGCGTTTTGGCATGAAGTGTCGCATGGCCTGGGACGACTTCTGCGTGGCGGTGAAACGTTCAGCAAAGCCCTCAACGGCAGGCCCGAAGAGACCGGAGGGGGAGACAGGGGAGTCCAGGAAGAGAACCATGTCTGCATCCTTAATCTCTGTTAGGTTGGGCCAGAGGTGGCGCTCTAACACAACCTGGGTCGGGTCCAGTCTCGTCCATTGAGCGGAAGAGCTTTCCCTGGAACACCTGGAGGATGGCCATGGTGTTGAGCACTGAAGCTGCTTGGCCGGCCGATGAGTAGGCCCGTCCAGCGAGAGCTGAGGTGATCCTACACAGCTTGGATGGGAGGGCGGTCTTTTCGCTTTCCATCCGATGGCAGTGGGCGGGCAGAGGTGCGCGGCCACTGACTCATCCAAGGGCGGCAGCTTTTCATATCCTTTCCTATCCGATCCGCTCGCGCCAGCAGAGGGACGTTGGTCTGGGCGGGATATAAAATGCATTAAAAATGACCAAATATGTACAAATTCATATGAATTCATACGAATTACCTACTCTTAACCCCGCCCCTAAACCTGGGGTTTAGACAAATCGTATGAATTGTATGAATTCGTACAAGTGAGGTCATACGAATTCATACGAATTAGCCACCTCGTAAAATACGTACAAATTGGTCGTGAGATAGCATTGGAAATACTGTAAACACACACACACACACACACACACACACACACAGATTGGGTTTTCATGTTTTATGGGGACATTCCATAGACGTGATTTACAGTATCTCACAGAAGTGAATACACCCCTCACATTTTTGTAAATATTTTATTATATTTTTTCATGTGACAACACTGAAGAAATGACACTTTGCTACAATGTAAAGTAGTGAGTGTACAGCTTGTATAACAGTGTAAATTTGCTGTCCCTTCAAAATAACTCAACACACAGCCATTAATGTCTAAACCGCTGGCCACAAAAGTGAGTGCACCCCTAAGTAAAAATGTCCAAATTGGGCCCAATTAGCCATTTTCTCTCCCCGGTGTCATGTGACTCATTAGTGTTACAAGGTCTCAGGTGTGAATGGGGAGCAGGTGTGTTAAATTTGGTGTTATTGCTCTCACTCTCTCATACTGGTCACTGGAAGTTCAACATTGCACCTCATGGCAAAGAACTCTCTGAGGATCTGAAAAAAAGAATTGTTGCTCTACATAAAGATGGCGTAGGCTATAAGAAGATTGCCAAGACCCTGAAACTGAACTGCAGCACGGTGGCCAAGACCATACAGTGGTTTAACAATACAGCTTCCACTCAGAACAGGCCTCGCCATGGTTGACCAAAGAAGTTGAGTGCACGTGCTCAGCGTCATATCCAGAGGTTGTGTTTGGGAAATAGACGTATTAGTGCTGCCAGCATTGCTGCAGAGGTTGAAGGGGTGGGGGGTCAGCCTGTCAGTGCTTAGACCATATGCCGCACACTGCATCAAATTGGTCTGCATGGCTGTCGTCCCAGAAGGAAGCCTCTTCTAAAGATGATGCACAAGAAAGCCCGCAAACAGTTTGCTGAAGACAAGCAGACTAAGGACATGGATTACTGGAACCATGTCCTGTGGTCTGATGAGACCAAGATATACTTATTTGGTTCAGATGGTGTCAAGCGTGTGTGGCAGCAACCAGGTGAGGAGTACAAAGACAAGTGTGTCTTGCCTACAGTCAAGCATGGTGGTGGGAGTGTCATGGTCTGGGGCTGCAAGAGTGCTGCCGGCACTGGGGAGCTACAGTTCATTGAGGGAACTATGAATGCCAACATGTACTGTGACATACTAAAGCAGAGCATGATCCCCTCCCTTCGGAGACTGGGCTGCAGGGCAGTATTCCAACATGATAACGACCCCAAACACACCTCCAAGACGACCACTGCCTTGCTAAAGAATGTCTCCAGACCTAAACCCTATTGAGCATCTGTGGGGCATCCTCAAACAGAAGGTGGAGGAGCGCAAGTTCTCTAACATTCACCTGCTCTGTGATGTCATCATGGAGGAGTGGAAGAGGACTCCAGTGGCAACCTGTGAAGCTCTGGTTAACTCCAAGCCCAAGAGGGTTAAGGCAGTGCTGAAAAATATAGGTGGTCACACAAAATATTGACACTGAGGGGGCAGTAAATTTACACTGTTTACACCTCCCAAAGTCAAAAATGGCAGGTTTTACTATCCTTAGAATAGTAAAATCCTTACTAATATAGGAAATACCTGGATCACACATACATGTTGGGTTTTCATTCCCCCAAAATGTCTGTGCATGGTCCTGACTGAAAACACTGCTGTGAGTTGCTGGAAAACGCAACTTTTATGCTTTGTTTGTAACTGTTTTCATTGGCAAAATGGAGCAAAAACAGTCAAAATTGACAATGTTGTGTCTAAAAATTGTCAATTCATATAACCAATGTATTGTTTATTGGATATTGTACAAACTTAATATCACATTTTGCAATCATGCTGACAATCGAGAAAGTAGATATGGCTTAATTGTTATAAACACAAAATACAAGAACTCATAAAAGGACAATTCATATGTTAAATTTTGGAGGCATTTTTATTAATTTTGGTCCCATTTCCAACCTTGCTATTTTTACGTCCGTATTGAGATGTTTTAATAGTGGTTTTATTTAATTTCACAGCAGGGACAAACAGCGTCAAAGTTTAGGGCAAACACAATTGTTACCTGGCTGTCACCAATGAAGGCAGGTCCAGGAAACACGCTGTACTGCTTGAGAATTGACTGAGAATTGATGCCACGGGCCAAATTTAAAAAAAAAACTAAAATATAAAATAAAATTAAAAAACATCTTGCAAAAAGTTCACTTGTCTAGTCAGAGGCCAAAAGGGCAGTTTATGCAGTTATGCATTTCCATCGGGATTATTATGAGACCAGGAAGCATAGAAGTCAAACCATTTCTTTATCAGCAAAGATGCATTATTTTTATTGAAATTATTCAATATTTATTTATATATTATTATTGGTATGTATATATATATATATATATATATATATATATATATATATATATATATATATATATATATATATAGATTGTTATGATCAATTATTATAGGCAAGGAAAGGCAATTTTATTTATATAGCACATTTTAACTAAAATATTTATATTTGTCAGGTAGCTGTGCATTTAAACAGAGTTCAGTCCAGAGTTCCATTCAGGGATAACAAATCCTTACTTCCTAACTCTCCCAGCTCTTTCAACCAGACAGCAAGATTTAAAATGCATTAATACAGTCAGAAATAAAAAGATGATGCATAAAAGTTTGATATAAAATGTATTAAAAATGAAATAAGTTTTGACATTGCACACTGCTCAATCAGTAAATGCATAGCTAAAAAGATATGTTTTGAGTCTGGATTTGAATGTGACTACTGTTGGAGCACATCTGACCTCTTCAGGAAGCTGGTTCCAGCTGCAGCTGGCGTAACAGCTAAAAGCAGACTCTCCTTGTTTTGAGTGAACCCTTGGTATTTCTAAGTGACTTGATCCTGATGATCTTAGTGATCTGTTAGGGGTATATTCTATGAGCATATCTGCAATGTATTGAGGTCAGTTTAAAACAATAAATAAACAAACAAACAAACAAACAAACTTCAATCAGCCTGTAAAAATGTCCATGAGAGAGGATGCTGGCTCCAATATTTTAAGAGTTAAGATGTGTTTAATTGATATTTTAAACCAACTGTAAAATAAAGCATAGATAAGAGGATTCAGACCTGAGTTAATATACAAAGTCCATAATAAAAATGTCATTGTGGTAGAAGAGATTACTGTAGTCCCCGTTAAAGACAAGATATAGAATGGAATAAAGCACAGCAGATAAGCTGTCACAATGATTCCTAATGTCAGAGCAGCTTTTCTTTCAGATTTTCTCCTCACTGAACTTTCCATTACACATTTACCACTCTTCATCAGAGAGTTTATAACTTTCACCTGTTGATTAACAACATAAAATATCCTCAAATATGCAGTGATTATCACAATGCAAGGCAACAGGAAGGAATATATCTCATCAATGACCCTAAAGGTAAAACTAACTGTTAAGGTACACTCTCCGTAACACTCATCTGTTCTACTTGAAGTGTCAAAATATTTGTTGCTGATTATAAAGGCAGCGTTGTAGGTTGAGGAGAAAAACCAACAGAGACAGATGCTTACTAAAGTTTTAGTCATTGTTATTTTCTGTGGGTACAGTAAAGGGTGACACACAGCCACATAACGATCAACAGCAATTAAAACTAAATTACTAAGAGATGTTGAGCTAAGCACTCCCATGATTATCAAAAACAGTCCACAGGAAGTGTCTCCAAGGTACCAACACATATCAATCAGCCTATTGGACTCTATTGGCATGACAATGAGTCCAATTAGCAGGTCGGCCACAGCCAGAGAGAGAATAATCAGGTTGGTTGGAGTGTGAAGCTTCTTGAAGTGAGAGATGGAGATGATCACCAGCAGGTTCAGAAACACAGTCCATGCTGACAGCAATGAAAAAAAAAAAAACACATACATGATATTGTATTCATGTCTGGAGCATTTTCCCTTGATACATGATGAGTTGATGGCAGGAAAGCAGTACTGAGTATCATGATCCTCTGTCTCACAGGCCATGATTGAGTCTCCTCCTGTTAGGAGTTTGTTCTGCTCTCCTTACTGTCCTTTCATTCATACAGTGTCTGATCAGACTGGTCCACCCATCTATTGCCCACTCTGATCCTGCAATTAGGTTTTTTTTCAATAGCTCTATCCTTCATATCATACTTAAACATTGTTGTTGTTGTTATCTTTGCAACCTAGGCTCACTGGAAAAATGTACCTCTACCTACAATTTTGCAAAAGTCCAAAAGCACACCTGCATTCAATTTATTGCAGTTCTGCTCAAAAATTATGATTATGATGGGGCAAATTACCATCAATTAAGACTTATTCATAAAATTAATAGTTTTTGTGTGACATCATAGCCTACTAATGCACTAAGACAGTGATATTAAAAGACCAAACTTGATATACACTTTATTGATGATGCATACTATTTAAAAGTAAACAGACGAGCCCAGAATTTAAGCACAACATGCAAAGTTTCACGTTAAGCGATGCATTATGTTGTCTTCTTATTATAGGCTTGCCAGTATGTAATATGCATCATATTGTATATTGAATATATACAATATGTATATTATGGTGTTTTAAAATCACTGAGGCATGATAAGAGTTTTTCAAGTAAAGCGTTTTAGAATGTCCTGCTGTGGTGGGTTGTGTATATGGATTGCAAATGCCTAAAACTTGCATTTTTTTCACATATTTATTTCAGGCCTGTGTTGCGGTTCTGTGGATGTTTTGCCTTCCAAGTCTCCACTCTAGTCACATGACTGAAAGCTATGAATACTATGTTATGACCTCAAAACACTTTTACCATGTCAGATAAGCAGCTCTGCAGGGCTTTTCTAACATAGTAAACTTTCTTGGTATAGATTAGCTGTTTCAATGTTGCACTTGCGATGCAGATCACTCGGGTTGTACTTTTGAATCTAGTTTTACATATAAAAGCTTCATTAATATCTAAAATCTGTCTAAATAAAAAGTGTATATTTACTTATGGATCCTGTTAGTAATCAGGCAGCATAAGTATGGTGTGATCAGTCCATTTGTAGGTTGTTGGTGTTACAGGATGTGGGGAGATACTAGCTGTGCTCTGATTCACAGGGCCCGTAAACAGTGGCCACTGCTCCCTACACACTTAGAACTTAAAAACATGTGCCTTGTTGCTAGGAGACATGTGACAAATGAAAACAATGTGAATCGGCTCAAAATATCAAACATGTTTAATATAAAACATCCTGTGTCTAAGCACGCTTTAGTTAAATGATTTTTGATCATTCTATTTGTTCTTTACACATACCCAAATATTTACAATTTTGAACAGGTTCCATGTGCGTAAAATGTATTTGCAAGTGTTGAAATGGAGCCTCTGTAAATGGTAAGGCTGAATGACTTACAGGCCGATGGATGTTAGTTTTTGCACAGATTAAGCACGAATCTACCTACTTGGCTGTCTTGTATACGTCTGCTATGCAATACAAAGCATTAACTTCTTGTGTTGTCTTTGCAGCACTTGTGTATGAGAGACCATGATAGTGACGTATAAGCAACACAAGTGTCATCTTTGGCAAGGCCACTTTTCTTTCGGAGTCTCTGATAATTCCGTTTATCTAGCTGACAGCCTTTTGAGGCCCAGTATTTTAAGTCAGCCTCTGTAGGTTGGCTCTGCAGTATTTTAACATCAATATCAGGCAAATGGGTCACGTGTGCCATCATAGCAACTTCCCCAAATTCAACTGCCTTTTTGCATGGCTTTTTTAGCAGCCTCTTCAGCAGCTGCATCAGCCAATTGATTACCTCTTACTTCCTCTGAATCTCCTGCTGCATGTTCTTTCACTTACTATGACTATGGTTACTTTGCTCGGCAGCTGCACTGCATTAATTAAATCTCCTATCCTATCAAATCAGAATGCGCTATTGGTTTAGAAAACGAAGAGTTAACATATAAACTATGCCCCTCTTCTAGGGCCATATCTAACAGATCGGGCCTACAAGCAGTTTCGGCTTCAATTGTTTTCAAACAATCATGTTCCTGATAAGTTTTGCTATGGTCTCCACAGGAATTAAGATCAATCACCTCCTGGTCTCTAGCTGGTCCTTGAAAGCACATTCCTATCAGCTCTTTGTTTTCCATCAGAGCGGATCTAAGTGGATCTTCCTCGTGGGATTACTGCTTAAAAATATTTGTCAGTTAAAGTCCCGTGAACCAGAAGTTGCAAACAACTCCAGTGTTGTGACGTATTTCCAAGTGAAACAGAATATTGAATAGAGGGGCTGGGTTTTATTTTAGCGCTCCTCCTCTCCATCTCTCGCTCATAGCAGACTAACGATTGGAGGGGAGTGGTTTAAATTTTTTTAACCCAAGCCGTCAAACTGACGTCATCAGAGAAGGAATGCCATTCTAGACCGAAAGTAACTTTTCAGATTTTGATCAAAGATTACCATGACAAACATTTTTTTCTTGCATAGATTTATTGTTCACCACAAGACTAATAATATGCGCTAACAAAGTAAACAGGGTCAGTTTTGATTTCAAGATGACTTTAACTGTGTTTAAACAGTACCCTTACAGACAAATCTTCCTGGACTGACTCAAGGGCTATTTTGAGATCAATTTTTTTTTAAATTTGTCATTTTGGTGATCAAAGATGAGTTTTAAGGGATAAAATTATTGACTACAGGAGGACTTTAAGATATAACTGGCAGTTTATGTGAACCTTGTGTGTTTTTGACAGTTTAAGTTGACTAAGACTTATAGGCAAATAATAAACTTTTGTGATGATCAAGAACTGCAATGTTAGATAGAATGTGCACCGTAGCACTGTTGGGGATTGCCCCACTGAATGGAGATGAATATGTTATTGCCCGCGGCAAAACTATGGTCAGGGAGTCAGAGTCATCAGATTGAATTTGGCTGTTTATTTCACAAGATTTGGCCATATACACATGCTAGTGTACTTGAGGTAGTTTCTGAAACAAGATAAACAAGATAAATAAATACAGACTGTCTACATACTGTCATAATTAAAATAGTAAATTACAGCCTCAATAATAAACAACTTTACATAATGCACTGATGCATGGAATATGACCAAAAAACATATCAGTATGAGTCTGCAATAACAACAAACTGCAGAGTGCAATGAAGATTACAAAAACAAAGAAATAGAAATTATACCATATCATTAATACAGGCAGTAATAATGGAGACCATGAAAGGTATTATCACAAGGAGAAATGTTACACTTGGAGGTAATAACTTTGTAAACATTAACAATACAAGAAGCGATGCTAGCGGGGTTAATCCACTCAAACAGGATAAAATTACACTCAGAAAGATCACTAATCAACAACAACATCGTAAACTTTATGTCAAGGTAAAGACATTTTAATTATTCACATTCTACACATATCTATACATAGTACTCACAAAGTATTTCTTTATTTCTTCTGTTAATGAATGTGTCCACATCCAATTAAGGTTCAAACTAACACTTAAAAACTACATGTTAGCATTAGAGTTTGTGCTTTATCAGTGGGGAAAAAATAAAAATAAGATCTACATTAAATTATTCATAATCTGTAAAAATGTCCATGAGAGAGGATGCTAGCTGAAATATTTTAAGAGTTAAGATGTTTTTAACTAATATTTTAAACCAGCGGTAAAATAAAGCATAGATAAGAGGATTTAGACTTAACATACAAAGTCATGGTTACACATTCCACAAATGCTTTATCTGTACCTGTAGCTGTAATTTCATGCACAACAAATAACAAGTCTTTTGCACTGGTGTTCTGCCTTAAGAATGTCTGTGAATATGTGTATGTATTTGTGGAATCTTTTGAGACGGTTGTTCTGTGGCCTTGATTCACAAATGCGCACAAGCCTATCTGTCCTACATTACCTGCATAAATGCGTTTTTTTCATCAGAAAAATGATCCAAAACTAACATCAAAATCAACACACAATGAGTCAATGAGTAAAAAATAAAGGTTCTGCCATGGCAACTGCAGTCCCCTAACATGAATCTTATAGAAAACATTTCATAATGAGATTCACTGTTCTGTTCATGCATTATGAAAATAATTGTGCCATTATCATCAGAATGGGTGGTAGATGGGTTGGCCGGTCTGATCCAGACACTGTATAAATGAAAGGACAGTAAGGAGAGCAGAACAAACTCCTAACAGGAGGAGACTCACTCATGGCCTATGAGACAGAGGATCATGAGACTCAATACTGCTTTCCTGCCATCAACTCATCATGTATCAAGGGAAAACGCTCCAGATATGAATATAGTATCATTTACCTGTTCGTATCATTGCTATCAGCATGGACTGTGTTTCTGAACTTGCTGGTGATCATCTCCATCTCTCACTTCAAGAAGCTTCACACTCCAACAAACCTGCTCATTCTCTCTCTGGCTATGTCCGACCTGCTTACTGGCCTTATTGTGATACCAATAGAGGGCATCAAGCAAATTGAGATGTGTTGGTACTTTGGAGACACTTACTGTGGAATGTTTGCAATTACCGTTAGGTTGCTTCTTTCTACATCTCTTAGTAACTTAATTTTAATTGCTATTGATCGTTATGTGGCTGTGTGTCACCCTTTACTGTACCCACAGAGAATAACCACAACTAAAACTTCAATGAGCATCTGTCTCTGCTGGTTTTGCTGTTCAGTTTACAATGTTGGGTATGTAATTAGTAATGGATATTTTAATATCTCACACAAAACGTGTTATGGTCAGTGTATTGTCATGAATAGTCTTGCTTGGACATTCACTGATTTAATCTTTTCATTCCTATTTCCCTGTGTCGTGATCATCACTGTATATTTGAGGATATTTTATGTTGTACAATGGCAAGTGAAAGCTATAAACTCTCTGATGAAGGGTGGTAAATGTGTAATGGAAGGTTCAGTGAGGAGGAAATCTGACAGTAAAGCTGCTATGACATTAGGAATCATTGTGACAGTTTATCTGCTTTGCTGGATTCCATTCTGTATCTGTTCTCTAACAGAATCCACTGCAGTCTCTTCCACTACAATGACATTTCTAATGTGGACTTTGTATGTTAGTTGTGGTCTGAATCCTCTTATCTATGCTTTATTTTACCGCTGGTTTAAAATATCAGTTAAACACATACTAACTCTTAAAATATTTCAGCCAGCATCATCTCTGATGGAGATATTTACAGATTGTCATTCATGATTGTGGAGATGGGGGGTTGATTTGTTTTCTTTTTTTCAATTTCCATCCCTGTAAATGCACAAATACCGTTATTGCAACACATGTGATATGTTTTCATATGTTCAGGTACAAGAATGAGCCATACAATTCAACAAACAGCATTAACTTGTTATTAAAGGCATATTTCACTCAAAGAAAAAAAAGGTCTGTCATCATTTAATCACCTTCATGTCTGATGTTAGGCAGAATGACCATTCACTTACACTGTCCAGAAAAAAGAAGCAATGAACATAAATGGTGACTGAGGCTGCCAATATCTCTTCTGTGCTCTAAGAAAGCATCACATGTATTCTTCACGGAGAAGCGATCCCAAAATCTACTGCTAAGATAAAGTAAATCCAACATGTGTAGTAATAATGGACTGCTTTAACCCCTATGTGTGTTTAATGTATTTTAATACTTAAATACCCTTTTAGTAACTAGTAAAGTAATGCATTATTTATAAATTTACAACAAAATATCCATGAGTAAGAAAGAGTTGAAAATAAGTTGAAAATAACTCTCAAATAAGTAACAAAAGTTATTTTTTCCCTATTCATTGATTGACAATATTGAACTTTCTTCTCCTGCATCCTATTCCTCTGCAATTTGGAATGGCATCACAGCTGAAGGTTTGTTTGAACTGCGCCCTCTACTGCACAGGCAAGAATTTACCTGTAATGCATAATTAACGTAACATTACTTTCCATAAAAAGTAACTAAGTAGTGAAATTAATTAGTTATTAGTGTTTTAGGGAGTAATGCAATAACATATTACTTTTAAAAGTAACTTTCCCCAATACTGATCAAAACATTACATTATCAACATGCTAGCATCAAACTCTTTAAAAAATCAATTATGATTTGAGTCTCTTGTGTTCTTCGTGTGCAGAGCTGCTGCTTATGTAGGCTGGTATACATAAAGCATCTATAAATCACAACATTTATGTATAAATGGATCACATCATTTTAAATAATTAGGAGAGGTTGTTGCCCTTGCACCAGATTCACCTTTACCCATTTATCACCTGGCCTGTTTACACCTGTAAACATGCTTGTGTTTACTTTCGATTTCGCGATCGCATGTACTTTGTGTATAGGGATTGGCGGCGACCGTTATCCAGCTGAATTAAATGGTTTTTATTTCTATAAAAACCAAAACGACAGTGGAGGCGTAATGTAAATGTAGCGGTGGCATATTCTATCCTAATTTCACCTTCACACTCTGCCATGGCAGTATCACTCACGAGACAGCTTTTCACCTCGTCGAGACACACCCCTATATTTAGCCTATAACACGCTCTCACACATTTATTTTTCAGCATGTTTGGGAGGAGTAAACTTTACATATGTGGTTTCATCAACCAGATGCATTTAGACCTGTTCAGTTTTGACTGGAATGCGTCCCAGACCACCTCCTGAAGTTGTTTGAGCGCTTGGATTTAAAACTGTCTTGAATGCGTTTCAGAGGGCATTTACACCCTGTCTTTTCATGATCGGATAGCTATCTGATCAGAGAAAACGCATGAAGTAACCAGGTGTAAACAGGCCCACTGATATTACTGATAAGCATCACAGTATCTCTGTAAATGTGTACAAGGCCCCACTGTAGTCTTTGTATTGTGTTATCATGTCCACTGATGTACCTACAGCAAGCATGACTTTATATGAATGTATGTGACTGTAGCACAAACTGGGCACTTTCAAACAGTACACAGAGAGTCAGTGGATACTGGCTGCAGTAATTTTGTAATACAGAAACATAATGCAATACATGGCTTAAAAGTGCACTAAGTAAACTTTTATGTTTCACTGGACATCAACGTTCTTGTACATTATACTGACAGCTGTAAAGGCCCGTTCACACCAAGAACGATAACTATAAAGATATAGTTCTAAAAATCATTCTAAATATAAAAAAATAGCACTGTCCACACCAAAGATACAAGAAACGATATGGTTGGGATCACTTTCAGAATATTTTTTCTCCAGCTGATGAACGATAAAATACTGACAACCAATCAGACTCCATTCTAATTTAAGGCCTCGCACATTTAAAATGGCAGATGACTTTGCGGAGAAGTTAATCACCGAGGTCTGGAAAAAGCCACCACTTTTTGACAAGTCAACCCCATTTTTCAAGGATACTTTAAAGTAAATGGATATATGGAAAACAATCGGTCATACCCTCGGAATAAATGGTGAGCAGTATTAACGATGAGATCATTATGTCAGACTAGCAACCAGTGTAACAAGTTATCCAGCAGTAGTTTCGACAACATTGTATTGCTTCCTTTGAAGTTGCAGTGAAAAAGACTAGGCGTTGCTTTTACTCCACTATATTGACTTCTTCTGCTAAATTCACTGTTAGATTAGATCGATTACACTAGCTATTCACTTCAAAAACATAGCATGCTGAGGACATCTGCTGGTTAAAGCCATGTAAATGCAACAAGAACAGCAAAAACATGTTGAACACACTTTGAAACTGCAGCGCGTGAGCCTAGAATAAACAGACCGTTATCATTCGTTGGTGTGGACGCAAATATAGTTATCGTTCTTAGTGTGAACGGGCCTTAACTGTTGATATCATGTAAAAGCAGAATTTTCTCATTTTATATCTCATTTTTGTCTTATGCATAGCAATGTAGTTTGGAGAGGGAGAAATAAAACATTTCACTGCCAAGGTTAGTACTGTTGACAAAACGTAATTATTGCATTATGAAGCATCAGGGATGGTAGTAGATGATGGTTGGGCCAGTTTGAGCACTTCACTGCACTAATGTTCTTCTGTAAAATGTCTTGAAACTCACTGGACCCCTTTGATTTGAAACAGCCTTACATTATAAGGATGTGACACACCAAGCCAACAGTCAGCCGTCACTTGAGCATCTCAGTTTTTGCAGACTGTTCTGCAGTGTTGGTATAGTTGGACAACCATTAGGCACTGCTTTGTTTACAATTTGTATATCCCCTGTCTTTGCTGCTGCTTCCCTTACTGAATGCTGAATACAGATTACTGCCACTTGCTGATATAGAAAATAATTTCCTCTCATGCAGGCACAGAACATACATGCTAGCTGGCCATTGGCTGTGCTCTGTGCAGTGTGTTCAAGTGCAGCTTTTTGGCCAAGATGCAGAAGACGCAAGGCAAAACAGCAGTTAGATTTGTGGCCACTAGTTCTTTAATGTCAGCTTGGTGTGTCACAGCCTATATTCCTTACACAGGGTATCCACAGGCTGTGGTGGACAAACATGCACACAGAAACAGGCAGTTAGGCAGGCCTAATGCACCTTTCTTGTTGCTGCAATATTAAATAATTCAACATTAAATAATGCTTCAGCATATTACCAGAGATTTTCTGAACTTTGTGTGGTACTAATTAAGAATAATTATCTCATAGGTGATTTATGTTCATGCTGATTCTGATTGCAAAGTTTTAAAAGTTTTGCAACTTTTAATCTCATCAAAACAAACTCACTGACCTCTGAGCACAATGCAACATCAGTGTAATACGCGTGTTTGTTTGCCAATGTTTGCTTCACACCCTTAATGGACAGATCACTGGAGAATTGTCACTGCAGCAGAACTCTGAATACAGAACAGGTGTTAACAGGACCCTCAGGATTACTTCTGAAATACATAATAAACCCACGTGGATGTCCCTAGATGATTAGTTTCTGTCTGAAGTTAGTAATTAAATTGGTCAAATTAACAAAGATGCAAAGTCACTGTCTGAATACCGGGTCAGCGGTTCATCAACACACAAGAGACACTAATAAAATGTGGCATTTGTTTCAAAGAAAGATAGCTTTGCAGGAAAATATTTTGCAAAAAGGTTTGACTTCACACATTCACTAAAAATCACCACCATATCACAGAAAGTGTCTCCAAAGTACCAACACATTTCAATCATCCTAGTGGCCTTTATGGGTAACTCAAAAAGTCCAATAAGCAGGTCAGCCACAGCCAGAAAGAGAATGAGCAGGTTGACGGGTGTGTGAAGCTTCTTGAAGTGAGAAATGGAGATGATCACCAGCAGGTTCAGAAACACAGTCCATGCTGACAGCAATGAAAAAAAATCTGGCCTTCGATGTCCACTTTCCTGCAGAGTTTAGTTCCAACCTTGATCAAACTCAACTGCCTATAACTTTCTAGTGACTCTGAAGACCCTGTTTAGCTTGTTCAGGTGTGGTTGTTTAGAGTTGGAGCAAAACTCTTCAGGAATGTGGACCTGGAGGGCCAGAGTTGAGAAGTCCTGGTTTAAATCATATCTGAGATTTATTTACACATAAATACAGATACTTTATGTACAAACACCATTTCCAGAAAAGTTGGGACATTTTGTAAAATGCAATAACATCAGGAACATGCGATTTGTTAATTCTCTTTAACCTTTATTTAGCTGACAAAAGTACAAAGGAAATATTTCCGACGTTTTCACTGACCAACTTAAATGTATTTTGTAAATATAAACAAATTTTGATTTTGATGGCTGCAACACACTCTAAAATAGTTGGGAAGTAAGCATAATAAAAGTGAAAAGTTCATAGAACATCCAAGTTAAACTGTTTTGAAACAGTCCACAATTATCAGGTGAATTGATAATTGGTCAGACTATCATGATTGGGTTTAAAAGGAGCCTCACAGTCTTTGCCAGCAAAGATGAGTCGTGGCTTATCACTTTGTTCCAAATTTCATGAGATAATTGTCAGACAAATCAAAAATCACATTTGTCCATTTAGGACTTTCACCATCTACCAATGCATAATATTGTGAAAAATCTTTCAGGTGATCCAGAAAAAGGAGGTTGAGTTCATAGTCCCAAAGATGAAAGTGACCATCCAGAATTTTATCAGCGACAAGTGCAAAAGCAAATGTCTGTCATGGTATATGGGTGAATCAGTGCAAACAGCATGGATGACTCGCATATGTGTGAAGGTACCATTGACTTGGAGGCATATATTGGGATTGTACAGAGACATATACTGCCATCAGGATGACATCTTTCATTGGAAGTCCATGGTTATTAGATCAAGACAATGTCAGTTCTCATTCTGCATGTGATACAACAGCATGATTTCGTAGACACATGTGGATGTGACTGACTGGCCATCAGATCTGACTCCTATTGAAAATATATGGCCCGTCATGAAAAAAGGAATCAGACAACGATGACCACAGAGTGTTCAGCAGTTTTGTATCAAGCAAGTTTGGGCAAAAATCTTGCTTGAAAAACTTCACCAATTAGTATCCTCAATTCCCAGATGATTAAAAAGTGTAATTAAAAAGGAAATGTGATGTGACACAGTCTTGCACGTGCCTCTGTCCCAACTTTTTTGGAGTGTGTTGCAGCCATCAAAATCAAATTTTTTGTATTTACAAAATACAATTAATTTGGATAGTGAAAACTTTGGAAATCATTTCTTTGTACTTTTGTTAAATAAAGGTTAAAGAGAATTAACAAATCACAGATTCTTGATTTTACAGCATCTCACAAAACGTCCCAACTTTTCTGGAAATGGGGTTTGTATAACAACCTACATACGTAGGCAATTGTCTTCCATCTGTCATGGAACCTTACAAGCAAGTAATAGGCTGCCACTCCGAGTGCCACACAAACATACAAATAGCAGAGAAAAGTCAACTCACAATTGATTTCAGTAAAATCTGACTTTAGCATGTTAACATACAAGTTAATAGTAAGATACATTAATAAGAATAAAAATACACAGCAGACAAATTAAACACATTTTGTATTGATATTTTTAAGTACTAAATTAAATAACATTTAATGCCTCATGAATTTGTCACAATGAACTTTGGGATTCCTTTCTCTGTGAAGGATGTATCTGATGAAACTTAAGAATTTGTCAATGGAGAGACAACAATGCCTTGGTTTTGCACTAGTATTTGTCTCCATCTGCTGGTTGAACCAAGATATGAACATTTAAATTCCCTTTTGCATCTAAACAGTATGGTTTAACACTAGGCCTGTTTATGGTCATACAGCTGATTACAATAACAGAATAACTGTAAATGCTCTGTGCACATTAGTAAAACTTACTTCAGGGGAAAATTAATCATCATCTATTCAATTTTACACAACTGAAGATTTTAGCAAAATTTATTTTTTATTGCTCACATTACTCTGACAACATGAAGTGTTTAATTTCCTGTCCACTTCAGATTTGTTTCATCTTATTGGAGAATTACTGCAATGAAAAGGCATTGTCTCTTGTTTTTTGTTTGTTTGTTTGTTTGTTTTTTGTTTGTTTTTCCCATTTATTTTTGTTTTTGAGGCCTAGAAATGAACACAAATAAACACTAATCATAGACTAAAAATGTTGACTTAATCAATTATACCCACAATGAATGGGATATGCAGGTAACTAAAATTAAAATAATGGCCAGACTTGCCTCTATAACTAATTTAACATATGCACATCAGATTCTTGCAAGGTAAATATAATTATTTACCTTCATTTACAATGTCTTTAAAATATCTTACATCTTACATATTCAATTACATTCAATAACATTTTCCTGTTAATAAGCTTATGGCACATAAAGACATCTGGTATCCAGAATGTTCACATTCAATTTACAAACTGAGATAAAAGAACTATACATTAGTTTGTGCTTCATCAAATGAAAAACAAAAATCTACTCAAATCATGAATAATCTGTAAATATTTCTAAGAGAGAGGATACTGGCTTCAATATTTTAAGAGTTTAGATGAGTTTAACTGATATTTTAAACCAGTGGTAAAATAAAGCATAGACAACAGGATTCATGCCTGAGTTAGCATATATAGTCCATATGGGCTGGACTGGTAATTGGGCATACCGGGCATTTTCCCGGTGGGCCGATGCACTTTGGGACCGATAAAAGGTTATTTATTTATTTATTTATTTTTATTTTTTTTTTTTTTTGCCATGAACTGGCCCATCACACAGGGACAGCGGCCCACTGGTTTGTCTTATAAATTTACAGGCCAAAGTGAGAGAGACCTCCCCCTCCCGCGCTGTTTTTTGTTTTTAATTGGAGCACATGGGAAACTGAAAAAAGGCAAATACCTGCTCACCGTTGCCGCTGACGAACATGCACTGCGTTTCTGCCGCCCTATGAAGTGATAAACAGCGCAAATCGCTTGATGCCTAGCCAGGAACCCTAGCCAGTCACTTGTCTGGGCGTCAGCTCATGGCAGTGTCTAAACTCTAAGGGAGCCAAATCTGAGAACCAAACTATTCAGTAAGGTTTACTAGTTTAACTCAACCTGAGCTTAATTTGATCCACACATTCCAACAGGCAATGTACTCAGTAAAAACACTTTTTATCCTTAAAGCAAGGTGAGTACAAAGAATATTATGCTGCCATGCTCTGAACGAGGCCAAAAATGCCGCTACTACTTCAAATGATCACGGGCATAAACCTGTGGCAGTGCTAGTTTCTAAGTGAGCAAAACTCTAACTAAACATCTATCAACAAACCTTGTGATACAACAAGCTGTTGTGCTCTGAAGGAGGCCCAAACAGAGCCTTCTACTTCAAACAACACAAGCAACATCTTGTGGCAGTGTTCAGACTCTAAAGGGAGCTACATAAGAACCAAACTAAATAGTGAGGTTCACTAAAAAACGCAACCTGAGCTTATACATTTCAACAGGCAATATACTCAGTAAAAACACTTTTTACCCTTATTAGCAAGGGGAGTACAAACTTAGTCACCATGCTCTGAAGGAGGCCATAAAAAGGCCTACTACAGAAATACATTGTACAGAAATCTATTGTGGTAGCAATAGAGTTATTGAGCTCACATTGTGTAGGGCAATTAAAATCAGAACTAGAGCATTAACAACCCTGAGAAACAGGGGAATGCTTTCCTTTTCATTCATACTACCCTGAAACATATTTCTAGAGTGGGTACTTTTCACCAAAAACAGAAACATCTATACTGAACCCTAGGGAACAGGAGCTTAAAGAAAGCTACCACCATTTCACTCAACCTTGAATCCTAATTCAAGGGGTTCAGGGGAAAAGACTAAAAACAAAGTATAGAATGAATAGCTCTAGGGAAGTGGGGCCACAGCAACATCATCAGTTTCTTATTCACATAGTGATAAGGGGCCTAACCACCTGAGACAACGGCACCAGGGAGACTTAGCAATAGTCTGCTACCTTAGCTGCTCAAACTCTGAGAAATAAAACCCCATAAATCATGAGCTCAGAGAAGCGATGCTCAACCCAAGCCAAACAATGTCAGGTGGCCCCAAAAGCCGATGCTTAACATAGATCTATCTGAAGTAATGAGTGCTAATCTCTAATACAAACTCTAGCTAAAACCAGAGGAGAAAGCTACTTTACCATATGGTGGCTGTAAAGGTGGCCGTATTGCCAACACAAAGAGATAAAATCGTTCTAGCCAACCTAATGGGAACTTCAGGGCCCTTGATTCCCTTAAGGTCAATATATTTTATTATATAAATATAGACCAAGCTCACCCTGCGGCTCGAAGGACGGAGACTTACCATCATAGAAAAGACAGAATCTATGGTCCTTTCAAGCCTGAAAGTGCCCCTTTTACTACCGAGCCAGAAGGCGAGCCATCAGAAAATATATATCTCATCATGGGCCCAGCCCTCGGCCTGATTATAAGAAGCACCTGGGTATAATTTTATCATTACTCAGGAGGCGGAAGAAGAAAGGAGAGGGTAGAGGAAAGGAAATCAATCACTGACGCTGCTGGCATCTGTAATTGATTACCTCCCTCAGATCCTTCTTTTTCCTAGAGTCCCGCCTTCTCTGGGACCTGCTCCGAGGAGGAGGATCTGCCCAGAGGCGACACTTGACTTTTGGCCCTGTCTCCGATCCTCAAATCGGGACGGGCCACAGCCTCCTGTCTGTCTGGGCCCGGATTCGGATCTGAGCAGTATGCAATGCTGCCGAGCGCACCTTCGCCTCTCTGAACTTTCCCACCACCACCTCGACGGAGGTGCCAAAAAGTTCAGAGGGCGAAAGCCCTTTTCTTTCTCCCCAATGTCGGCCATGTTCAACCACAGATGCCTCTCCGTGGCCATCATTGCTGCCATCAATCTTCCAACCGAGGCAGCAGTCTGCTTAGTGGCCTGGAGAGCAAGATTTGTGGTGCGGCGAAGCTCTTCTACCGCCTCAGGGGACAGACCCTGCCCCTGATCCAGATCCTTCAGCAGATCAGCCTGGTAAGCCTGTAACACTGTCATAGTGTAGTGTGTAAGGCAGCACCAGCCTGACCTGTTGCCGCGTATGCCCTGCCATTCAAGCAAGAAGTCATCTTAAGGGGCTTCGAAGGCAGGACCGGAGCTTTTATTGTCGGTGCCTGCCCTGTGATGAGATTGTTTGCAAACACAAAGGCCAAATTCCCTTAATCATTCATCACTATGAGTAAAACCAAAGAATATAGTTCTGATATGCAGCAAAAGATTGTTAAGCTTTACAAAACAGAAAGTGGCTGTAAGAAAACATTTCCACTATCAGGGCAATAATTAACCCTCTGGAGTCTGAGGCTGATTTGGGGTCCTGGTGTAGTTTTGACATGCCCTGACATTTGTGCTTTTTTCAGTTGTTTATAAACATATTAATGACAAAAGTCTCATTACACTGTATTCAGCAGAAACTAGGCTACAATAATATGTGAGCAACAAGTATGTACATGTTTGTATTTTTGAGAGAATTACACATATGCTTGGTTTTTGAAAAAACAAAAACAATAACAATAAGTAACTGAAATAAGGCCTCAAAATACATATTAAATGTTTTTTCACAAGACTTTTGGGAATTGTATATTTTAGTCTAGAGTTTTTAATTCAAAATGATGTGGAAATTATCCTGCCTACTCGGACACAAAAAACAATGTATTGATTTTAAATTTCTAAGACACTTTTTGTTCAGGGAGCCCGTATGCAGAGAGGCATGAATCATCATGAATAATGCTGTGATTCACACCTGAGGAGATTAAGACCCTGCCCCTAATGAGCCGCATAATGAACCATTCAGTCAGGAATGTGACTGAGTGAAATAAGAAAGAATGCAATGACAAAAGAAATATATAATTTTTTGTTTTAAGTTTATTTAAAATATAGTTAACTATATAAATGAGAGTCAAAGACACATTTTGAGTACACAGTTATACCTGGAAATAAATCATGTTCAAAGATATATGTGAACATATCATACCTGGCATTTGGTGTTTCTGCAATGAGGGGAAAAAAAAGAAGAAGAAAAAAAAAAAACTTTCCTGCTTCCAGTCAATGATCTCAGTATCATATGCATGCAGTCCAGTGTGGACCAATATAATTCTCAAATCTGTGAGATAAAAAACCCTCTGTGAGCATGCTGATAACAGGATCATATCAGCTATTGTATTAATGTTAATATAATCTCCACTCTTAACAGAAAACATGATTTTTGTGATCTTATGCATGCATGCATTTTTGCACATCATGTGAAGGAAATTTTGTATAGGCCTATATTTTAAATTACAGTACCGGTCAAAAGACTGGATAATGTTTTTGAAAGAAGTCTCATGATCATCAAGCCTGCATTTATTTGATCAAAAATACAGAAAAAAACAGCAATATTGGCCAATCAACACTGTGAAATATTATTACAATTTAAAATAATGGTTTTCTATTTTAATATACTTTAAAATATAATGTATTTCTGTGATGCAAAGTGTCTAAACATTTATATTACCTCTATGGCATTTTATATATTATATTTGTTATATTATAGAGCCTAAATGTTAATGTGCAGTTAAATACATTGCTAACACATTTTATTTCAGTATTTATTAAGTATTTAAGTTGATTTCACTCATCTCAGTATAGCAATATAGTTTGGGAATAGCCAAAACAAATAAACACTAATCATAGACTAAAAATGTTGACTTAATCAGTTATACCCACAATTAATGAGTTATGCAGGTAACTAAAATTAAAATAATGGCCAGACTTGCCTCTATAAAACTAATTTAACATAAGCACATCAGATTCTTGTAAGGTAAATGTAATTATTTACCTTCATTTAAAATGTCATTAAAATATCTTACATTTATTTTTTTTCCTGTTAATCAGCTGATATGGCATATCTGATATCTGATATCTGGTATCCAGTATGTTCACATTCAGTTTACAAACTGAGATAACATCTACTACATGAGTTTGTGCTTTATCAAAAAAAAAAAAAAAAATTCTACACAAATCATGAACAATCTGTAAATATATCTGAGAGAGAGGATGCTGGCTTCAATATTTTAAGAGTTAAGATGTGTTTAACTGATATTTTAAACCAGCGGTAAAATAAAGCATAGACAACAGGATTCATGCCTGAGTTAGCATATATAGTCCATATTAGAAATGTTATTGCAGCAGAAGAGGTTATTGTACTACTTGTTAAAGACAAGATATAGTATGGAATAAAGCACAGCAGATAAGCTGTCACAATAATTCCTAATGTCAGAGCAGCTTTGCTCTCTGATTTCCTCCTCACTGAACCTTCCTTTACACATTTACCGCCCTTCATCAGAGAGTTTATAACTTTCACTTGCTGATGTGCGACATAAAATATCCTCAAATATAAAGTTATGATCACAGTCAAAGGAAACAAGAAAGAAATGAACACGTCAACGACTGTCCATGAAAAATCTATTATTAAATAGCACTTTCCATAGCATGTGTCTGTTCTTTGTGAACTTTCAAAATATCTGAAACTAATCAGATAGACAGTATTGTAGACAAAAGAGAAAACCCAGCAAAAACAGATGCTTATTAAGGTTTTAGTTGTGGTTATTTTCTGTGGGTACAGCAAAGGGTGACACACAGCCACATAACGATCAATAGCAATTAAAAGTAAATTACAAATAGATGTTGAGAGGACCAGACCCATAATTATCATAAACAGGTCACACAAAGTGTCTCCAAAGAACCAGCATGTTTCAGTCAGCTTAATGGCATCCACAGGCATCACAATAAGTCCAACAAGCAGGTCGGCCACAGCCAGAGAGAGAATAATCAGGTTGGTTGGAGTGTGAAGCTTCTTGAAGTGAGAGATGGAGATGATCACCAGCAGGTTCAGAAACACAGTCCATGCTGACAGCAATGAAAAAAACACATACATGAAACTGTATTCATATCTGGAGCGTTTTCCCTTGATACATGATGAGTTGATGGCAGGAAAGCAGTATTGAGTCTCATGATCCTCTGTCTCATAGGCCATGAGTGAGTCTCCTCCTGTTAGGAGTTTGTTCTCCTCTCTTTACTGTCTTTTTATTTATACAGTGTCTGGATCAAACAGACCAAACCAATCTACCACCCACTCTAATTCTGCCTAGTAACAATTATTTTCTACCAACAGTTCAAACACTGGCAGTAAAATGATTTTGCATACTGTACAAATGACAAAAATTAGTAATAAAATGTGTGATGCAGATTTTTGCTGCGGCTCCCTATAGTGATGCACAAAGAAATGGAATTGCTGTAAATCCCATTGAATAAGTGAAAACATATATAATTCTGCTGGAAATGCAGCTGCCAGTGTATACTTCGAATGAAAATAAGGTGAATACATTGTTTGCATTTTAAATAATGATAATGTTCACATTGCATGGTAGACTCGTTAGCCAAAACACGACTGATCTCAACTCATTTAAGCAAGACACACTGTGTCAACGTCTGCTAGCGTTCCGTTGCTGTTGATATTTACTAACATTTGCAATCTAAATTTCTATACATGCTACTGCTGCTGTACAAAAATACTATGGATCAGGCCTGACTCCAGTGTCATCACTTTTACCATTTGGAATAGAAAAAAAAAAAATTTTGAAATATTTTGCTACAAATATATTCTATTAATCTATTAGGCTGCCTTACGTTGCTTTAATGCGTTACTATTTTAACATATCATATTTCTGTCCAGTGCAGATTGAATCCAGCCAATATATATAAATATATATATATATATATATATATTCCAAAACTTTGCAACATGCAATTGGTCGTTGGCCCTCTTAGCAGCATGAAAACAATAGTTTATTAATTGGATCATATAGGCTGTAGCTTTGAAAGCGAGCCAAGACCGCTTTATAAACGCGATTCCTATACAAGCACTATTAAAATACTGATTCACTTTGTCAGTTCATCATGATCTCACAAAGTACCGTTTTAATGAAGCTGGCAACAATGCACAATAAATCTATTACTTTCATTGTGTCTACACTTTGTTTGTTAATGAGAGGTTTCACTAGCCTGCATTACTTACCACTGAATAAAACTCTGGCATTTTGAGTGTTGTTTATGTTGACTTAACTTAAGCACCTCTGATTGGCCATTCAAGAGATCAAATAACTATGTCTGTGATTGGCTACATTGCTCACCGCTGCAAAAACACATTGTAAATAGATACATTTGATGTTTTCCAGAGCGCAAACACAAATATGCACGGGAGCGTTTACCAGTTGTTTCGCTAATATATTACAATATCAACTGAGGGTGCTCTTCCTTGCGTTTGATGGTGCTTAGCACTAGGGCTGGACGATTAATCGAAAAGTAATCAAAACCAAAATTCAGAACCTCTAACCGACATAATTTTCTCATGTCGGTTATTTCAGTTTTTTAATCCTGTTAATGCTTTCCTTAAAAACATACTACCATGTGTGTAGCCACGTGACTCCGCCCCGTCCAGTCAAAGGCATGGGAGCAACACGGAGGTGAACACTGAGTCAACACACAGAGACGTCGCGCAAGCGGTAAGCCTTGTGTCTTCACCAAACTTTGTCAGTTTTATGGTTTGGACATTCAAGCGATTAGACGATCGGATGTGTATTATTATATCGAGCTACCGTGCTCGCGCAGCTGCATTGTGGCACGAACACAAGATCGCGCGCACAGAGAGGAACGCAGAAACTAGTTGTCAGCGCTGTCCTGTGATTTATCACTTAAGGAGCTTAGAAACTCAAAAGTTATAGCATATATTTTTCTACTTTTGAAGTAACTATTTACAACCCACAGCTTCACAATTAATAGAGAGACGGTATGATTAATTCACAAACGCAATCGCTCTCATTACGTACTGGTACTGTGCTAATTTATCTTTATCTGATTTACAACGAGCAGAAATCTGTAAGAAATATTACGAACCATAGATAAAATAACTGCTGAAAGTGAGCTGTTATGTCAGAGCACTCTTTCATTAGGAAAAAATATCCCACCTTTAATAGTCAAGCATATTTACAGTATAAACCTTGTAAGTGAACTATGAGGGCAAAAAAAAAAAAAAAAACAGAAACAAAATAATCTTTCATTAACCGTAATCGAGGTAAAATAATTAATTAATCAAGGTTTTGATTTTAGGTCATAATCGTCCAGCCCTACTTAGCACCCTCTAGCACCTCGTAGAACCAGGCCTGTATTGTTGTAGCTCCATTTGGTGTGCGAATACAAAACTGAAGCCTATTTAACTTTGCAAGTTCAGCAAAGCTTTGTCTCAGTATCCTCATGGCAACTGCCTGCTTGCTGCTGCTGCATAAATGCAATATTGCATATTCGCTAGCAGCCAATTCACTTTAAGCATTAAACAGGACTGTTAACGTGACACATGAATGGCTGGAGGGAGAATGGACCCAGGATAGACAGGACCGGGTTCAGGGTTGTACATTCTAGGCAAAGCATCAGCTTTTTGGTTCTTGCTTCCAGGTCTGTAGGTGACAGTGAAGGTGCATCGAGTGAAGAAGAGGGCCCAGCAAGCTTGACGAGTGTACAGATTCCAGATTGCGATGATCAGTGATGACTTCAAATTGATGTGCAGTTCCCTCCAGCAAATGTCTCCACTCATCCAAGGCAAGTTTGGAGTCGGCGGTTGTGCCGGCGATACCACCTTGCTTTTTTTCTTATCAGTGTGAAAGAGACTCAAAATACTCAGTTGAATTTGGTCACACATACCAGTGTTATACATCATTCTAAACTGTTAAGTGTATACTTTTATTTGTGTACACTCACAAAAAAACCCAAAATGCTGTGCTTTTCGCAAAATAAAGAAAACAAACATGATGTGCGATCTGATGTCTCCCTCTCAGTGAAGTCAATTCTGAAATGCATTTAAAAATGAACTGAAACTCAGCAAAAACTCAGCTGGGACAAGGGGAAGAGAATACCGGAACTTGATGGTTTATGAGTTGTGAGTTCGGTAGTCGATGCAGGGCTTCAAGCCTCCATCCTTTTTACTGACAAAGAAGAAGCTGGAAGCGGCAGGGCAAGTAGATGGATGGATGAACTGATGTTTAAAGCCTCCTTAATGTACTCCTCCATGGCCTTCTGCTCCAGTATGGACAGTGGATAAATCCTTCCTTTAGGTGGCGTAGACCCAGGCAGCAGATCGATGGCACAGTCCCATGGCCGATGAGGTGGTAATCTGGTCGCCAACTGCTTACTGAAGATATCCTGGAATTCCCGGTACTCAGGAGGTATTTCCTGCTGTGTTGTTGTCTATGGACTCTCAACAGTGGTGGAATTAAGAAAGACCGGTTCTAAAGAGTTTGTGATTTTTTTGATGATTTTCTTAATACAGTTCTCAAAACAGCTCTCTCCCCATCTCAGGATTTCTCCGCTGGTCCAAAATACCATAAGTGAGTGTAAAAAGGTGAGTATGGAATTCACTTATTTATTAGGGCTCTCAATCAGTTAAAATATTTAATCGCGATTAATCGCATGACTGTCATGAGTTGACTCGTGATTAATCGCAATTTAATCATACATTTTTATCTGTAATCTTTACATTTTTTCCGTAACAAAAGACTGAAAGCTCAGCCAAACAGCTGATCATAGCTGTACAGGCGGGTTCTTATTTATCATCTCCATAATTATATCTAGTAGTAGAACTAATGCATGGGCTAGAAATCAATTGGGGTTATCCTTTGCTGAAACTTCCTTGTCGTCGTAGGAGCGCTGTTCATGGTTGCATAGCACCGACAGACGCCATGGGAGCGCAAGCACTTTGGAAAGAAGTAGAAAGCGGCGCGGCTGCATTTTCCACGCGTTTTTAGACACAACATATGAACATATGAAGCTTCTGGGATGCATCTGAAACTTTCTGAGTCCTAATGAATATGTGCAGGTGATTAGAATTCGGGTGATAATGATATAGTGGCCGGAGCTGACAGGTCTGGTGCTGTGGATGGCACTGAGACAAGCTTTAATTGTTGATATAATGTAAATGCAGAATTTTCTGATTTCATATCTTATTTTGTCTTATGCATAGCATAGTTTGGAAAGGGAGGAAAAAAAAACATTTCACTGCCAAGGTTAGTACTGTGGACAAAAATTAATTATTGCATTATGAAGCATCAGGGATGGCAGTAGATGATGGTTGGGCCAGTTTGAGCACTTCACTGCACTAATGTTCTGCTGTAAAATGTCTTGATACAACTTGAAACTCACTGGACCCCTTTTGATTTGAAGCACCCCTTCATTATAAGGATGTGACACACCAAGCCAACAGTCGGACGTCACTTGAGCAATGTTTGTATAGTTGGACCACCATCTGTGGCTTTTTGGTGTTGAATCAGCATTGTAGCAGTCAGTGAGAGAGATTGTAGTTGGCTGTTCAGCATAGTGAATCAGTCCACAAGAAGAAAAATGAAAGTGACGAAAGCAAACAAATGACAGTCAAGAAGGCACACACAGAAGACTCTTCAAATTTTTCATTTTACCTGAGCATTCAAATACACAAATATTTTCATATGAAGTGAAATATCAATATTTTCAATGAAGAAAGTGAAGACCAAGGGATCAACATGACTCATATTCAAAATGTTGAGCAGACGCTGCTTTGTTTACAATTTGTATATCTGCTGTCTTTGCTCCTGCTTCCCTTATTAAATGCTGAATACAGACTACTGCCACCGGCTGGTATAGAAAATAATTTCCTCTCACGCAGGCACAGAACATACATGCTAGCTGGCCATTGGCTGTGGTCTAGATGCAGACAATGAAAGGCAAAACAGCAGTTGGATTTGTTGGCACTAGTTCTTTAATGTCAGCTTGGTGTGTCACAGCCTATTTTCCTTACACAGGGTATCAACAGGCTGCAGTGGACAAACATGCACACACATAAACACTACATAAAACAGGCAGTTCGGCAGGCCTAATGCATCTTTCTTGCCACAATATTAAATAATTCAACACTAAATAATGTTTCAGGCACAGAACATACATGCATTCAGCATATTACCAGAGATTTTCTGAACTTTGTGTGGTACTAATTATGAATAATTATCTCATTGGTGATTTTATATTCATACTGATTCTGATTGCAAAGTTTTAAAAGTTTTGCACCTTTTAATCTCATCAAAACAAACTCACTGACCTCTGGGCACAATGCAACAGTGTAATACGCGTGTTTGTTTGCCAATGTTTGCTTCATACCCTTAATGGACAGATCACTGGAGAATTGTCACTGCAGCAGAACTCTGAATACAGAACAGGTGTTAACAGGACCCTCAGGATTACATATGAAATACATAATAAACACACAAGTGAATGGCCCTATATGATTAGTTTCTGTCTGAAGTTAGTAACTGAATTGGTCAAATTAACAAAGATATAAAGTCACTGTCTGGATACCAGGTCAGAGGCTCATCAACACACAAGAGACACTAATAAAATGTGGCATTTATTTTAAAGAAAGATAGCACAAAATGTTTTCCAGCTAAATATTTTGCAAAAAGGACTGACTTCATACATTCACTAAAAATCACTACCATACAATCTGATTAAAATTAATCTAAAAAATAAGTTGAATAAAGTTTGTTTTCAGAATAGCTCTCGTTGTCAGGGTATGTCTTTCTCTTATTTTATATAGTCTTTTAGCTTGTAGTTTCCCCCTTGTTAGTCTGTTTCTAGCTGTGTCTAGTCTCATCAGCCCTTGTGTATATAACAGTAGCGAACCATGACTCTTGCACCTTGGCCCTCTCACCCCTTCCCTCGTCAGGAAAAAAGTAAACTCAGTCTAAAATCAGCCTAGCTTACTGTGTCCTCTTCTGTAGTCCTGCATAAGTTAACTTTGACAAGAAAAGAAACAAGCAAACACCACAGTGAGTATGAGAGTTATCTCCAAAAAAAACCCCAAAATGTAATAAGATGCAAATTCTCCTTACAAATAATTGCATAATCACACAATCATTGTGTTCACTGATGGTGGCAACTGGGTGGGTTGTACGACACACAAAACCAACAAAAATTTTATGTAAGCTGACGCATCATGACAGTGCTCAGACCAAAGCAAATTAGCATTGGTCACTTCCGCATCACAGACAGTGAACAGCGATTATGGCATTCTGGAACCAACCACCACAAACAAGCAATGTTAATGAATAATAGCAATGATAATAAATAATATTATTAGATTGGCAAAGCAGCCTTTTAAATGTATGTAACAGACTGTAATAAACTTTTGGTTTATTTGGGAAAAATGCAACTATTATTCAGAATTACAACAAATGTGCATAATGTTCACTGAGTTGGTAAATTTACAGATTGATCATTAATTCTGCAAAATGACTGTTTTCTCAAATAAACAGCTTAACATAGAAAACACTGACAGTGGCAGCCGGAATAAAATTTGGCAGGTACCGATACCGATACCGAAGTTGGCAGGTACCGATACTTTTGGCAACCCTAGTCTGGAGTTCTAAAAAATGTTTGAAATTTGGATTTTGTTAGACAAATAGACTGCTTATCAAGCCAAGCCACAGTGTTATATTTTATGCGCTTTTGAAAATGCCAGAGAAACAGCGCTCTCTGTTATGGGAACAACGCTATGTTGGATACAGGCGCGTTATGGAAGAGTCACGTTATTTAAGATAGAACAGAAAGCTTAAAGCTTCTATAAGACCCACCTTGGCCTTTAGAATAAAAGTATACAGTTGTAATTGCTGTGTAAATGGATTTGTGCCACCTCTGAGCAACAACAAACACTCTGTGTAAAGACACCCAAATGATGCATCTGATGCGCTTCTGTGCCAACTTTGCTGTGTACATTTGGCATAACATAATCAATCAGATGTAATCAAAACCACATGTCCTGTAATGTGTATTTATGCATGAACCATAATGACCCTTTTGGTCGTGACTCTTATGGTCCAGACTCATATATGATACATATGACTGACACTATACACACTGTAAAAACAAGACTATCAACATGTTTGAAAGTGTTGAAAGATTCATCCCCCAAAAATCCTTCCCACCATGGCTGCAGCTTCTCGGTGACGTCCGATATTGTACGTACTATTCTGTGTTATTGTTAAGCCCCACTAAAGGCTAAAAAAAACATTGTAAAGCACCATAAAGTTTTTGTGCACTATATATTTCAAGACTTCTGAAGTCATTCGATAGCTTAATGTGAGGTACAAATTAATATTTAAGTCATTAAGGTTAATGGAAACTCATCTCTCCTCAGTCATTCTCCATTCAGCATTTCAACAGCACGTCGCGTTCGGTTACGACAGTAACACAATGAAACTCACTCCAAGATCAATGTTCCCATTATTCTACTTTATTTGTAAATAAAGGTATACGGTTTTGCATAAAAAGACTTTATCTTGCTGGAGCTTATTTCTGTTTCTAAATCATGTCTTCTTTCTACTGGGTGTCTGTTAGATCACAACACTGGAGTAGAGAGCACTATGAATTGCTCTTCACGCATACAGTAACTGTAATTTAAAACTGTTAAAAGAAAAGGCTTGTTAAACTGTTGCACAGATATAATACACTATGAATCTATATCTTTTCCTTTTGTGCTTTGAACTTTTTAATGCGAAGTGCTGCACACTGTGACTCAACGTTGCTTCAAGCACATCATTCTGCACACAAGCGCTTTGCCACTCAGTATTGGAGCCTTTCATGTTATAATACATTTACGCAACTAAAAATTATTAATAGCCTATCTTGTTCTGTCCTATCTATCATATGTTGTTGCCTCATTAAAAAGCTGTGCTATATATTTAAAAGAAATGTCTTTTCATTTTACAGTATATATAATACATTTACTTGTTTTTCATCAATGAATTTTAAAACAATACAAAGAGCAATGTGGAAAATTTTACCTTTTATTTGTTCCCCACTCAATGTCTTTTTTTACTATAATAATAACTATAAGAATAACTTTTGCTGCTGAATTATCCACTAACCTCATTTATAGGTTAACCTCATTTAAAACCTCATTTATATCTCTTTTTTTTTTGGCCATAGATAATGAAGATAGCCTTCTCTTCTCATGGATGTGTGCTGTGTTATAATGCGTTGCCTTTTGACGACAGTCATATAATTTAATGTTTATGCTTTAAAAAAGTACATAGAGCTGATAATTTCATGTGTTGTTTGTTGATTTTCAAATATAAAACTTGTTGAAATGTTTTCAGTGTGCGTATCAGTTCTTTTTGAACATTTTCATCTCATTTTAACAGAACCGTGATAATATTGATAATCGTGATAATTTTGGTCACTATAATCGTGATATGAAATTTTCATACTGTCCCATCTCTAGTACTGGTTTATTTATGTCACAGATTAAATGCAATTATTTGCCTTCAATTACATTTAAAATGACTATGAAATAACTCACATTCTTTTTTTTCTTATTAATGATCTAATGGCAAATTTGGTATTCAGACCAGACCACAGCTAAGTCCATGTTAGAAATGTCATTGTGGTAGAAGATATTATTGTAATCCCTGTTAAAGACAATATATAGTATGGAATAAAGCAGAGCAGATAAACTGTCACAATGTTTCCTAATGTCAGAGCAGCTTTGCTCTCAGATTTCCTCAGAAGAATAAGTGATTCTCCACGCAAAACTCATTATAAAGAAGCGCTCTCCAAAACACACTATTCTGTCTGAAAAGTCTAAGTAGTTGCTGCTAATTACAACACTAATTACAGCTAATTACTTCACTATTATAAGCTAAAGAACAAAACCAACAGAGACAGATGCTCATCAAAGTTTTAGTTGTGGTTATTTTCTGTGGGTACAGTAAAGAGTGACACACAGCCACAAAACGATCAACAGAAAATAAAACTAAATTAACTAAGAGATGACGCACTGAGCACTCTTTTCTCATGATTATCATAAACAGTCCACAGAAAGTGTCTCCAAAGTACCAACACATTTCAATCAGCCTAGTGGCCTTTATGGATATCACAATAAGTCCAATAAGCAGGTCAGCCACAGCCAGAGAGAGAATAATCAGGTTGGTTGGAGTGTGAAGCTTCTTGAAGTGAGAAATGGAGATGATCACCAGCAGGTTCAGAAACACAGTCCATGCTGACAGCAATGAAAAAAACTCTGGCCTTCGATGTCCACTTTCCTGCAGAGTTTAGTTCCAGCCTTGATCAAACTCAACTGCCTATAACTTTCTAGTGACTCTGAAGACCCTGTTTAGCTTGTTCAGTTGTGTTTGTTTATAGCTGGAGCAAAACTCTTCAGGAAAGTGGACCTGGAGGGCCAGAGTTGAGAAGTCCTGGTTTAAATCATATCTGAGATGCATTTACACATCAATATTGTGATTTACAGATACTTTATGTATAACAACCTATATAGGCAATTTTCTTCCAACTGTCACCTTAAAAGTAACTGAACGCTCTCTATAGGCTGCCACTCCGCATGCCACACAAACATACAAAGAGCAGAGAAGAGTGAACTCACAATTGATTTCAATAAAATCTGACTTTAGCATGTTAACATACTGTACAAGTTAATAGTAAGATACATTAATAAGAATAAAAATACACATGATACAAATGAAACATTTTGTATTGATATTTTTCAGTACTGAATTAAATAAGTTTATTATCAACATTATTAACGCCTCATGAATCTGTCGCAATGAACTTTGGGATTCCTTTCTCTGTGAAGGATGTATGTGATGAAGCTTTAGAATTTGTCAATGGAGAGACAACAATGCCTTGGTTTTGCACTAGTATTTGTCTCCATCTTCTGGCTGAATCAGGATATGAAAATTCCCTTTTGCATCTAAACAGTATGGTTTAACACTAGGCCTGTTTATGGTCATACAGCTGATTACAATAACAGAATAACTGTAAATGCTCTGTGCACATTAGTAAAACTGTTGCTGCAGGGGAAAATTAATCATCATCTATTCAATTTTACACAACTGAAGATTTTAGCAAAATTTATTTTTTATTGCTCACATTACTCTGACAACATGAAGTGTTTAATGTCATGTCCACTTCAAAGTATTTGTTTCATCTTATTGGAGAATTACTGCAATGAAAAGGCATTGTCTCTTCTGTTTTGTTTTTGTTGTTGGTGGTGTTGTTTGTTTGTTTTGGGTTTTTTTTTCCATCTATTTATGTTTTTGAGGCCTAGAAATGAATAAGAATTGAAACAAATTCAAAAATCAAAAAAACACTAAAAATGTTGGCTTAAATGTTGGCTTTAACATATGCACATCAGATTCTAAGTGCAAGGTAAATATAATTATTTACCTTCATTTAAAATACCTTTTAAATTACATTTTTCCTGTTAATGAGCTTATGGCACATCTGGTATCCAGTATGTTCACATTCAGTTTACAAATGCATGAAAGTACTATACATTAGTCTATGCTTTGTCAAATAGAGAGAGAAAAATACCATCTTCCTTCTCTACAAAAATCATGAATAATATGTAAATATGTCTAAGAGAGAGGATGCTGGCTTCAATATTTTAAGAGTTAAGATGTGTTTAACTGATATTTTAAACCAAGGGTAAAATAAAGCATAGACAATAGGATTCAGGCTTGAGTTAGCATAAATAGTCCATAGTAGAAATGTCATTGTAGCAGAAGAGATTATTGTACTACTTGTTAAAGACAAGATATAGTATGGAATAAAGCACATCAGATAAGCTGTCACAATGATTCCTAATGTCAGAGCAGCTTTGCTCTCAGATTTCCTCCTCACTGAACCTTCCTTTACACATTTACCACCCTTCATCAGAGAGTTTATAACTTTCACTTGCTGATGTGCAACATAAAATATCCTCAAATATAAAGTTATGATCACAGTCAAAGGAAACAAGAAAGAAAAGAACACGTCAACGACTGTCCATGAAAAATCTATTATTAAATAGCACTTTCCATAGCATGTGTCTCTTCTTTGTGAATTTTCAAAATATCTGCCACTAATCACATAGGCAAGATTGTAGGCAAAGGAGAAAAACCAGCAGAGACAGATGCTTATTAAGGTTCTAGTTGTGGTTATTTTCTGTGGGTACAGTAAAGGGTGACACACAGCCACATAACGATCAACAGCAATTAAAACTAAATTACAAATAGATGTTGAGAGGAGCAGAGCCATGATTAATATAAACAGGTCACACAAAGTGTCTCCAAAGTACCAACATGTCTCAATCAGCTTCATGGCATCCACAGGCATCATAAGTCCAATAAGCAAGTCAGCCATAGCCAGAGAGAGAATAATCAGGTTGGTTGGAGTGTGAAGCTTCTTGTAGTGAGAGATGGAGATGATCACCAGCAGGTTCAGAAACACAGTCCATGCTGACAGCAATGAAAAAAACACATACATGATATTGTATTCATGTCTTGAGCGTTTTACCTTGATACATGATGAGTTGATGGCAGGAAAGCAGTATTGAGTCCCATGTTTCTCTTTCTCATAGGCCATGAGTGAGTCTCCTCCTGTTAGGAGTTTGTTCTGCTCTCCTTACTGTCCTTTCATTTATACAGTGTCTGGATCAGACTGACCAACCCAACTACCGCCCACTCTAATGCTGTCTAATAACAATTATTTTCTTCCAATAGTAAAATGACTTTGCATATGGTACAAAATACAAAAATGAATAACAAAAACTGTGATGCAGATTGTTGATGTGAGCCCCTATAGCGATGGTCCTGTCCACATCAATAGATATACCAATAGACTGCAGCTGATAGCCCCTGACTCCGTGTTCTAAAGTGCCCAGTTTGTGTCAGTCACTAACATACAGTACATTCACATGAAGTCACAGCTGCTGAAGGTGCATCAGTTGACATGATCACAATACAAAGACTACAGTAGGGCTTTGTGACACTTGTCACTAATATTAATGACATATGAAAGCACAATAACCTCTCCCGATGGTTTAAATTATCTGTACATCTATACTGTTTATATCTACAGTATATCTTCCATTCATAGGCATAGATAAGAGAATTCAGAGCAGAGTTAACATATATAGTCCATTATAGAAATGTCATTATGGCAGAAGTAATAACTGTTGTCCCTGTTACAGACAACATATAGTGTGGAATATAGCAAAACCTTCATCCTTCACCAAACCGTTTATAACTTTCACTTGCTGATGTGCAACATAAAATATCTTTGAATATATATTGTGATCCAGGTATAAGGATTATTAAATAGTGGACATTTTTAAATGATTATCAGCTCATCACATACATCTCTTCTAAAACAATGACACTGCTAACATGGACTTTGTATGTTAACTCAGGTCTGAAACCTTTTATCTATGATTTATTCGAGTCTTTGAATCTTTTGTTTCGAATCAGTGGTTCGGATCGCATCTCAAACTGCCAAACTGCTGAAATCACGTGACTTTGGTGCTTGAAACAAAAGATTTGAAGCAGTGTTTTGAAATCGTCCATTACTAGATATTGTTGAAAAGTCTTTTTTTTTTTTTTGGTGCACAAAAAGTATTCACGTCACTTTATAATATTAAGGTAGTACTCACTGTACTCACAAGAACTGTTTTAAATATGTTTTTAGTAGCGTTCTGGGCACTGAAAGTGTAAATTAACTTGCTGGCAATAGAGGCCTCACTGAGCCATTGGATTTCATCAAAAATATCTTAATTTGTGTTCCGAAGATGAACAAAGGTCTTATGGGTGTAGAACGACATGAGGGTGAGTAATAAATAACATCATTTTAATTTTTGAGTGAACTAACACTTTAAATTGTCACCCCGTCCTATCATATAGACTGCACTCTGGGGCTACTAGCTGTTTGGAAATGAAGTCATGTAAGTTATGGGAGGTAAATTATATGAAATGACATTGATGACAGACTTTGGCTAAGGCATTTCAGAATGACCAAAACAACAGTTCAGATTTTGTGCAACAAGATTGACTTTTTTGACGCACATCAAGGAATTTATTCACTAAATGTGCTTTCATCATAGTTAATGCGTGTCTTATCGGATACAAAAACTATCCATCTTTATGCACATTTTTAGAATTTATGCACATCTTGGCATTTCCATCTCCCATTTTTTATGCTATATGCCAAAATTCACATAAAAAATAGGTGGATGGAAACAGGGATAATGATAAGCATCACAACATCTCTGTAAATGTGTGCAAGGCCCACTGTAATCTATGTATTAGGTTCATGTCCACTGATGCACCTACAGAAGCCCTGGTAAATGTGTGCAAGGCCCACTGTAATCTATGTATTAGGTTCATGTCCACTGATGCACCTACAGAAGCCCTGGTAAATGTGTGCAAGGCCCACTGTAATTTATGTATTAGCCCTGACAACATCAGTGTATTGTGTACGTTTGTTTGCTTCACACCCTTAATGAACGGATCACTGGAGGATTGTCACTGCAGCAGAACTTTATATACAGAACAGGTGTTAACAGGACCTTAAGGATTATTTACCCATGTAAAATATCAAATAAACACAAAAGTGGATTTTCTTTTGATGATTAGTGTCTGTCTGAAGTTAGAAAACGAATTGGTCAAACAAACAAAGATGCCATTCACTGTCTGAATGACAGGTCAGTGGCCAGGTGCACACAGACATAGAGATTTTGTGGCTCATCAATGATAATACAGTACACCCAAATATATATTTGGACATACTAGCCACACTAATAAGGATTTCAACAAAATATCAATACATTTTAAGACAAACAGTTTTCAAATAAAACCAGGTATAGTATGAGCAGTGTGAAACGTGAATAAAGATAACCCAGGATTCCATTTACCAGGGGTTTAGAATGACCCAGGGTTAACTATTTCAAGTGTGTAAAGCCCTTATATGGAGAAAAATCCTGGAATGTTTTCCTCAAAAACCTTAATTTCTTTTTGACTGAAGAAAGAAAGATATGAACATCTTCGATGACATGGGAGTGAGTAAATTATCAGATTTTAATTCTGGAGTGAAATAATCCTTTAAGCAAATTTATTTGTTGTTTATTTGCTCTATTACAGGCCAAACTGGCCTTAAAAATATCTGTAGCCATTTGAAATTACAGGCAACCACTGCATTTCAATCACAATCCAAACAAAGATGTAACATATATGTTCATATATGTACATCATGTACATGTACATCAGCAGTTGTTTTTGATTTATATTAGATTTGTATAATTTCAAGATTTAAAGCAAAAACAGACTTTTGTTTTGTGAAATTATGCTACATTAAACATACCTGCACAAAACAAAAACAGCAGACAGACTGAACGAAAATGCAAATTCACTCTCTGCTGCAGTGATATAGTGTTTCCTTGGTTACCGCTGTACACAATACACCGCTACGCTTATAAACACTACTTTTTCACTACTTTTTTTAAAGGCATATTTTCTGAAGACAGTCAGTTCCCTTCAGAGACCCTTCAGAACCCCCCACCCTCAATTCAACATTCATATGCTTGAAGTGGCTTCTATATTTTAATCTTTTGCATACCTTCACTTTTTCTTGCGTAACGGCACTTCTTGCCAGTACTTTGCACTCAGAGTCAAAGTGTCAGTGAAAGCAAGCAGGGCCGAAAGGAGCGAAAGGTGATGAGCCTATTTTTTTTTTTTTTTTTTTTTGCTGGCACATCTGTGCTCTCCTCTCCTCTTTGTCCCATCTGTGGCTTGTGTAAATGTCCAGTCTTTGTAATATTTCCACACAAATTACATTTTGGGAAATGATTTCCATGCAAATTTTGTACAAGTCTGGAACAGAGATCGGCCAAAATAAAACCAAAAAATGTCTGGCTATCGCTCATGTGTTTGGAGCAAAAACCGTCCAGTTCCAATTGATTGGTAGGATTAATAGGATTAATTGATCGACCGGTGCATCTCTAATGATTAAGAATTATGAAATGATTGTTTGATGCTTACAAGAATAAGGGTTATTGTGATTTGTATTATGCTTCTGTATAACTATGTCATTATGCAGCATCAGATTGGGTAAAAAATGGGTGGGCCAGCGTGAGCCAGACTGTATAAATAAAAGGACAGTAAGGAGAGCAGAACAAACTCCTAACAGGAGGAGACTCACTCATGTCATGGCCTATGATAAGGAT
This sequence comes from Ctenopharyngodon idella, assembly GCF_019924925.1. Classification (NCBI taxonomy): domain Eukaryota; kingdom Metazoa; phylum Chordata; class Actinopteri; order Cypriniformes; family Xenocyprididae; genus Ctenopharyngodon; species Ctenopharyngodon idella. The sequence goes on from NC_067229.1 coordinate 43,889,251, forward strand.
CATGAAACTCAATACTGCTTTCCTGCCATCAACTCATCATGTATCAAGGGAACACGCTCCAGTTTTGAACATAATATCATTTACATTTTTGTATTATTGCTGTCAGCATGGACTGTGTTTCTGAACCTGCTGGTGATCATCTCCATCTCTCACTTCAAGAAGCTTCACACTCCAACAAACCTGCTCATTCTCTCTCTGGCTGTGGCCGACCTGCTTATTGGACTTATTGTGATACCCATAGAGGGCATCAAACAAATTGAGACGTGTTGGTACTTTGGAGACACTTACTGTGGACTGTTTGTAATTATTGTTAGGTTGCTTCTTTCTACATCTCTTAGTAATTTAGTTTTAATTGCTGTTGATCGTTATGTGGCTGTGTGTTACTCTTTATTGTACCCACAGAAAATAACCATAACTAAAACCTTAACAAGCATCTGTCTCTCCTGGTTTTGCTGTTCAGTTTACAATATTTGGTATGTAATTAGTAACGGATATTTTAACATCTCAGACAAAACAATGTGTTACGGCCAGTGTATGGTTTTGATTACTCCTGCTTGGAGAATCACTGATTTGATCATTTCCTTTTTATTTCCTTGTACTGTGATAATCACTGCATATTTGAGGATATTTTATGTTGCACATCAGCAAGTGAAGGTTATTAACTCTCAAATGAATGGTGTAAAATGTGTAATGGAACTTTCAGTGAGGAGGAAATCTGAGAGCAAAGCTGCTCTGACATTAGGAATCATTGTGACAGCTTATCTGCTTTGCTGGATTCCATTCTACATCTGTTCTCTAACAAAAACCACAACTATTTCATCCACTACAATGACATTGCTAGTATGGACCTTTCATATAAACTCAGGTCTGAATCCTATTGTCTATGCTTTATTTTACCGCTGGTTTAAAATATCAGTTAAACACATCCTAACTCTTAGAATATTTCAGCCAGCATCCTCTCTGATGGACATTTTTACAGAATGTCATTCATGATTGAATATATGAATATTTTTTGAACTTGAGCATAACTTGAGAAGTTCAATACCTAAAAATGCACAAATACCGCTACTACAAAATATGTGATATGTATTCATGTGTTCAGGTACAGGAATGACACATACAATTCAGTGATCAACATTAACCTAATAATAAAAGGAGAGTTCAACCAAACATTTAAAAAATAATCACTTACCCTCAGGTTGTTCCAAATCTGTATGACTTTCTTAACACTGAGGGAGATGTTATGACCGCCTCTGTCACATTTCAATTGTATTGTATGGACAAAAAAACAAGGGAAAAAAAAAGAATGTGAATGAAGACTAAGGCTGTCAGATATTGCCTAGTATCTTTTTATATGTTCCAAGGCACCATGACATGTATCCTTCATGGACAATGCAATACTTTTTGTGATTAAAAAAAAAAAAAAAGTAAAAAATGTGGGCAAAGTAATAGAAATGTTTATAGTGCTTATATAAACTTAATTCATTAAGTAGTTAAATGCATATATACAAAATAGTTCTGTGTAATTAAAAATTGACTTTTAACGAGCAGTTGTGTGTGCTGTGTATTTTTATGCTTATTAAAGTATCTTGCTATTAGCTCAAATTCTGTTTGAAATAAATTCAGTCAGGTCCACTTTTATTAACAGTTTATTCATACATGGCGACAGTTGTGTTTGGTTGTACAATTTTATTCTGGGCAAAATTCCCTGTGTCATCGCATGAAGCCATGCCTGGAAAAGGCGAGGAGGGCAGCAAGATTTTTACCTATCTGCAGAAATAAAACAGGTCCAGTAGGATATATATTTGAAAGTTGCACACAATTGTAAGATAACATGGTTTAATACAATTTGCAATACATTTAATAGGTAAACAAGATTACACTACTAGCCTAGAATCACTTCTAGAATCCTATCACTTCTCTAATCAAAACTTATTTGCTCTCCGCATTAGAGCACTAGTTTTCAAAATCATTTACCATATTGTTCCAAATATAAGATGATGGTTTTTCCTTAGAAATACATCTGAAAAAACAGGTTTGTCTTATATTCAGGGTCTAGAGCAGTGTTTCCCAAACTTTTTTCAGTCACGGCACCCTTTGAAAATTTCCAAAAATTTGTGGCACCCCACACTAGTGTTGTCACGATACTACTTTGATACGACACCTTGAAAATTATCGATTTTTCATATCTAATTTTTTGTCCATCCTGTCACGGAAACTAACTCTGTTATTCCCTCCTCTGACCATTGGAGGGAGCCCTCTCCCGAATACTAACACACTCACGCTTCACCACACACTACATTACCCAGCAGCCCGTACCTTGGACCAATCACCTCTCAGCTGTTGCCAATCACACGGACTATAAAGGACTCTCTTGCGCTTCTTATCATTGCGAAGTCTTGTATTGCCACGGTGTGCATTTCTGAGTGTTTTCTTGTATTGTTTGCCTGCCTGTTACTGATCTTGTTTTGCCTCTCATCTGCGATTCTCTGCTGACTGCCCTTATTACCCATTGACTGTTATCTGGACTGTGAGTGTTATCTGACTGCCCCGACCTTTTGCCTGTACCCTGACTACGATTCTGTCTGTCTCTTGCCACTCCTGTTTGCCCCTGTTCGACCTTGCCTGTTGTACCACGCTATCCTCTAATAAAAGCCTGCAAATGGATCCCAGCCTGAGTGACGAATCATTACATTAAATCATACATTAAATAAATACATTAATCATTAAAGTCTAGAAAATCAGTAATTTCTTCTGAAGAGATCACTTTGATGACAGATTTGAATTAAGACTTTTAATCATATATAAATATTGCTCAATTACCATTACAATCTCACCTAGCCTAAATGTTTGCTCACTCAGTGTATTTGTGCCAGTAAATGTATAAATACTTTATGTACAGTATAACAACATGGATAGGCAGCTGCATGGAACCTCATTAATGACTGATCTGAAACACTCAACAGTTCCTCACAATCAGTACATTATTGGTTTCAACAGAGCATGATGCTAAGCTAATAGTAATACTCTAATTACTATAAAATGCATAAAAAATAAACACCACACAATAATGTTGCATAAAATAGTGTTTTTATTGAACTGAATGATTTAGTATTGACACTTTCTAGTGTTAAAGGGTTTTTTGTTTTTTTTTGTTTTTTTTGAAGGATGTATGCAATGCTGCCTAAGAATCTTGCTAAAATTAGGTACTTGAGGCAGCATAATTAAGTAGTTTACCTGTCACGATTCCTGTCTGTTCCTGGACTACACTTCCCATAATCCTCCCTGCCTGTCACATGCACACTCCACACCAATCATCATTTGCCACATACACCTGTAGCCTATTATCTGGAATATTTAAGACTCACTCACATACTACCTCGTTGCGAAGTCTTGTTTACCCCGTGTTGCAATTCTGAGCATTTATATCCCGTCTGTTACCCGTTATTGACCCGTTGCTGCCTGCCTTTGATCCTTGCCTGGTATTCTGTTCTGTGAGTGATATCTGCCTGTCTTGACCATTGCCTGTATCCTGACTACGATTCTGCCTGTCCCTTGCTGTTCCTGTTTGTTCCCGTTTGACCCTGCCTGTACGACCACGCTCACTTTTAATAAAGCTTTGCATATGGATCCCTGCCTGAGTCCAGCCTCGTTACATTACCTTTCAGAAGTGCAACAATGATACATTAAAATGCTCCATCTATCTGTAAATATCTGAACTCAGGAACACATTATGACATTGCAATTTCTGCAAATATTTAGGGACTAATCTCAGAGATCAAAAAAAAAAAAAAAATCAAAAATCAAACCTTAAGACATTATGAATGACAATCTGAAAAAATGTCCACCAGAGAAGATGCTGGCTGAAGTATTCTAAGAGTAAAAATGTGCTTAACAGACATTTTAAACCAGCGATAAAACAAAGCATAGATAAGAGGATTCAGACCTGAGTTAACATACAAGGTCCATGTTAGCAATGTCATTGTAGTGGAATAGACTGCAGTGGTTTCTGTTAGAGAACAGATATAGAACGGAATCCCACAAAGCAAATAAACTGTCACAATGATTCCTAATGTCAGAGCAGCTTTACTCTCAGACTTCCATTACACGTTTACCACCCTTTAGAGAGTTTATAACTTTCACTTGCTGTTGTGCGACATAAAATATCCTCAAATATACAGAGATGATCAGGATACAAGGAAATAGGAAAGAAAAGGTCAAATCAGTGAATCTCCAAGCAGGACTAATCATAACAATACACTGACCATAACAAACATCTGGTCTGTGTAAGGTATTAAAATATCCATTACTAATTACAAAGGCTATGTTGTAAATTGAACAGCAAAACCAGGAGAGACAGATGCTTATTAAAGGTTTAGTTGTGGTGAATTTAGAAGACTTACTACAAAGATCTATTTTGACAAATCAGATTTTTTTTGTCTTGTCCGTTACTATGGTTATCAAAATGTCAATCATTGCGATTTCAGATTCAGTCCCGCATTTTATATGGCTGTCACTCCCAAAACTTTGCAGTGTACTTAGCAGCATGAAAAATGTAACTTTTATTCAAATTATGAGTGGGTTATATACAGGAAAGAAGCAAAGTTTTATACAGAAACTGAGAAAAGAATGTTCCCATTATAATCAAAGAAGCAGACATCACTTCAGCCGCAGCGCAGTGTCATTGACTCTGTGAAAACTCCTGTTACTGTAAAAATATCTGTCTATACTGCACAATGAATCTCTTTATTTTGTTGGTTATAAGGAAATGATATGCAAGTGTGTAGAGCTTATGCTGAACAAACTCTAGCCTATTGAATAGATTCTGACTAATTTTGAAATGCTTACGATGGGCCACATGTCTGTGATTGGCTACAATGCTCAACGGTGCAAAAGTTAGCTGTAAATAGAAACCTTTGAAGCTCCTCACAGAACACACACACAAATATGCATGTGACTGTTTAAAAGCAGCCTCCTATTAGGTACGGGATTGATCTGGTACTCAGAATTACCAGTACTGCATAAAGGCTGGTCCCGTTACATTTATAAAAATCTAAGTACTGACTTAGTACCGGAGTACCAGTCCTTTTGACAACAGTAATACAGACAGTGACTTCTATTTGACCAGTTAATTTACTAATGTCAGACAAAGACACATAATTTAAGGAAATCCTCTTTTGTGTCTATTTGGTATTTCAGTTAGTGAAGTAATCCCGAGGTTAGCACCTGTTCTGTATTCAAACTGCTGCAGTAACAATCCTCCAGTGATCTGTTCAATAAGGGTGTGAAACAAAGCAAACACACACAATGCACAGATGTTGTTTTGTGCTCAGAGGTCTATGAGATTATTTTGATAAACTGAAAAAATAATGATAGAATTACAGAAATCCCAAAAATTATAATGAACTTTACTAAAACTTTACATATAACGATAACTATATTAGCGTTCACACCAACGCAACATCATTCTGTTTATTATAAGCATGTGCTGCAGTTATGTCGTCTGCCACTTTAAATGTTCATGCTCTTTAAAGCACGATAGTTGCTTTCTGATTGGCTGCCAATGTTTTTATCATTCATCAGCTGAAAAAAAAAAAAAAAAAAAAATCATTTTGAAAGTGATTCCAATGATATTGTTTCCCTATGCCGTTATAGTTGTGCTGTTGACTAATCTTTAACATTTTGATCAATTTTAAAACCTTTATTGTTATGCAGTAGACTTTTGACAGACCCAGGCTGGATCTTCTTGGGTCTACTGTGAGAAGTGTTAAAGGTCTGCTAATATCATAACTGGCCGCCAACGTGAGCTTGGGTTGGCCGGTACAGCTCCCATTTACCCGATTACACCACCATATATCAAACAATAAAACATAAAACAATAGACAATGAATATGTGTGAGATGTCCAGAGGGAATGACAGAAGATGCGTATGGAATGTGGATGAACAACCAAGTGCTATCGGGATTGCATGTGCACCCACTACTCCGAGAGCGGCATCAGCAGGTAGGACAACGGTGTGTGGTGATTGTGTGTGTGTGGGTGTCCATTTATGAGCACCAGAGCCACCATAGCAATGAAAAAGGTTATAGTTATTGTCTTTGGTATGAACAGGCCTTAATGTATGCAATAGTTAAAAAAACATTTACAAACAATTACTAGATCCAGCATATCCCCTTGGTGTGGGTTGATCCACTTATATATTGAACATTTAAAAGTTGCAGAAATTCCACAGCTTTGCAATCAGAATAATCGTCAACATGAATATGAAAATCACCAACAATGTGAGTTGTGTCACAATTACTGATACACAAATGTGTGATTCCTGATTTAACTCTGTTATGAATTGTTTGTATATGTGTGTCCAGTACAGTCTATGGATGTAACCTGTGGAAACAGTATAATATGGAGATTTGACATTGTCAAAAGGCCTTAAATCAATGGGGACCAATGAGTTGTACCAAAAAGATTTCACAGTAGAACGCTGGGGAATTTGGTGAGGTAGAACTGAAAAAAAAATCTGAAATATTACAAATATACATCCTGTTGTGTTTGCACATTTAAAATGGCTTGAAAACCAGTGGAAGTTTACAAAATGACAGTAAAAAGAGTTGGCAAGTAGTACACTGAGATTTACCTATAACAGTGCAAATTAGTCTGTAATTCGCATAGCTTCTATAAATTGCTCAAGCAACTTGCATAGTAACCAAACCAAACTGACCACATGGTATAAATTAAAGAATAAACTAAATTCATAATTTTTATTAGGCCATAAGCTACAGAAGTAACCTCCCCATGCTTATGAATATTTAACTTATGGGTGTGTTTAAAACCAAAGCATCAACCCTCCTGTGTAATAATGTAGCCAGGTTTCCTTTAATATAAATGAATCCACAAAGTCGCCTGATTACCAAGACACCAAACCAACAAGCTTGAAAATCCTCCCACAGCTACAAAATGTTGCTATGAAGAAGTGGTCTTATTTTTGAGACGTGTGGTATTCCTAATACATTTTTGAAATGCTTAAAAGGGGAGTGACAAATGCAGACAATCAAGCAACGGACTACTGCTTTTCAAACAACAATTTGTCATGCATCAAAGAAATCAAACCTGAAGTAGAGTATTTTATTTTGTACATTTTTATATCTTTAGCATCTGTTTTTACTGTGTTTCTGAACCTGCTGGTGATCATCTCCATCTCTCACTTCAAGCAGCTCCATACTCCAACCAACCTGCTCATTCTCTCTCTGGCTGTGGCCGACCTGATTGTGGGACTGATTGTTATACCATTAATGGGCATCAGATTCATAGAATCATGCTGGTACTTTGGAGAGACATTTTGTACTTTGTTCCCATTTATTCTTTATACTGTTGTTTCAGCATCTCTTGGTAATTTAGTTTTTATATCTATAGATCGTTATATTGCTGTGAAAGATCCTCTGCAATATTCAACAAGGGTCACCATCAGCAAAGCTGTTTTTTGTATCATTTTAAACTGGCTATGTTCAAGCATATATTCGGTTATCATGTTATACAATGCTATCTTCTATACAGAGAACCCAATTACATGTTATGGGGACTGTATTGTTACTGTCAAGTTTGAGTATGTTCTCACAGACCTCATTGTTTCATTAGTGGCCCCTTGTTCAGTAATAATATCTTTATATGGGCAGATCTTCTGTGTAGCAAAATATCAAGCTCGGCTCATAAACTCTGTCACAAATGTCAGCAAGTCAGAAAAAAAGGCAGCAAAAACACTGGGGATTGTGATAGCAGTTTATCTTCTATGTTGGATACCGTATTACATAGCCTCTCTTTTTCCGGGATATGATTCAAATGAATCAGCTGTAATGAACATTATGTGTTGGATTATGTATTTGAATTCTTGTATGAATCCCCTCATCTATGCACTATTTTATCAATGGTTTAGAATATCAACTAAACACATTCTGTCTCTGAAAATATTTGAACCATCATCAGAATATTTAAGTCTATTTCCAGAGGTAAATGATCAATGATAATCTGTAATGTTAAAGGCATGAAAAACAAATGTGTATTTATATGACGGATTTCATGGTGTATTTTGCTGGCCATACTGTGGTAGTTAACTTTATGTACTGCAACATCTATCAATAACAACACCTCTAGCAGTCGTTTGATAATACTTTTAAAGACAATACACTGTAAAACTGCAGCAGATTCAATTGTGTGTCAAGAAATAAATAACTAGGAGATAAATAACTATAATAAAAAAATTATTACTTGTGCCTCTGTTTCTCCCAATGATATTGTTTCCTCTGAATGACAAAAAACATACAAAATGTGAAAATGAGAAAATAATGTGGCCAAACAAAAAGGTTCAGCATTCAGACCTTTCGACATCTTTACTGTTTGACAACATTACTTGGATATTAAGAAAAAGAAAATTCAGCTATGTGCAATTAGATCATAGCAACAGAAAATTTACTACTAAGTAAAAATTTATAGAAAATATCACATTTAGATAAGTTTTCTGTTTGAACCTTTTATACTATTTTTATGATTCTCTCTATAAGGGTGTACTCACACTAGGCACAGTTGCCTTGAACCGAGCCCGAGCGTGATTTTCTCCCCTCCCCACTCCCCTGGTGGCCTGCACTCACACTGCACTTAACGTTCCAGGGTGAAGCACGCTTACGTCATATACAATGCAACTTTTTGAATGGAAGAAATGCACAGATACTGCCTAATATATTTATCATTTATGCCGCGCATCGATTTTCACTTGCACGTATCAGAGGATTATTACAGCAGCTGATGTTAATGGAGGAATTTGCAGTTTTACTCGCAAACTACAATTTCTGTTCATCAATAAGGTGAGATTCAGACCCGTTATAAATCCAAATACACTTGAATTAATCACATTAATTGATAAGTGTACTATCAGAGTAGTAATAAAGATGTTTGCCGTCGTAATGATGACAGTAGCGCACACAAAAGTAGTATCTGTTCCGTGCTCAGGCACAGTTTGCGCTCACACTGCATGCGAACCGCGCTCGAGCCCAACCAAACCGCGCTCTGGCCCACCTCTTCTAGTGTGAGTACACCCTAAAAGACTGATCCTGGATCAACATATTTTTCCTGGAACAACATTCCTGTCTGAAAATTTAGTCCTAACAACTATCCCTCTCCCTACTAATAACTTATCCCTAAAATCAGAGGGAAATGATAGGTGAATAACACTGATGTAGAAGCACCAACACTGGTTGTAAGCCTAAACTTGTAAACTTTAAACTTGTCCCCCAAATCTGATTGGTTGATTGGAATGTTGTTCCAGGATCAGCAAACATGTTGATCCAAGAACATGATGTACTTGGTGAAATCACATTCACTAAACAGGAAAACATAGACAACTGCTTCACTATATTAAAATAATCTAATACTGCTACAACCAACAATTATGGGGGCTACTATGGCAGTCAGTGGTGACATAATCAAATTCACCCAGAGTAATGTGACAATGACATGTAAAGGTTTGTACAACCAGAAGTACAATCTGCCATTTCCCAAACCCTTCACTAGTGACTATCCTGAGCAGCAACAAAGAGGAAAAGGAAAAAGTTAATTTCACACTTTTAAAACAAAAGAAAAAAGAGGGAGAAAGGGAGCTGGCCCTGGTAAAACATCTAATATTACCATTTGCTAAGTATGTTGTTAGCAAAATGTTATTTTACCAGAATGCAGGGCTACTAAAAACTGCCCTTCAATGGAGAAAGAACTTTTTGCCTCCAAATGGTGTAGTTATGGCATCTTACAGCAGGGGTAACTTGGCTATGCAATCCAGACAAACTGGTAGGCTTGTAAATGAAGCTCAATAGTGCTGATGGAGTGCTAAGGCTCTAGTAGATGGCACTGTAAATAAATTGAACATGTTTCCACAGACATGCTGGGGAGAGCCCAAAATTTGTGCCATGAATGTCTGAAAAGTAGTGTGGCAACTATTTTACACAGCGTTATGTGGGCTGTATCTATGGTGTAGGCTGTGTGTAGTACGCGTAGCCTATTCATAGTTCCCTTTCAGTCGGTCACGTTCGACGTACGTCAGTAGTGACCGACGAATTGGGATATCGCTAGAGAGCCCTATCAGCTTCGAGTGAACTACAACAGGCCAATGACGTTGGCGTGCGATATTTGCATAATGCGCACCGCCCCCGCCAGGTGGTATAAATAGGGGAGCAGATGCAATCGCACTCTGTCTTTCGCTTCGGAGCCAACCTGTGTGTTCCTGCTGTTAGTCTGAGAGTGACTTCGCAAGCCTTTGAAGAGCTTTTGTTCTACAGTGCTGGCTTTATGGCACCTTACAGCGAGGCCGCGAGCTTTCCCAGAGTGAGCTTCTCGAGCTGTTATACAGCTCTCAACTGTTGTTTTCACAGCATTATTTGCCCCGTTGGTTTGCGATTTGGGCCGGTTCCTCTGTGTGTGTGACTCAGGGAGTGAAAAGTGTACCTGCAGTCACATCGCGGCTGTTCCCTGTGTGCTTCGGCACAAAGAACAAGAGCTTCTAAAAGAGCTTCACAGACAGACACTGCGTCTTTTTCAAGACGTCATTCTGTCTGTGCGTTTCTGGAGGCGGTCGTTTCCTATCCTCACTGACGGCCACAATCACTTTCTCTCATGTCTGCTTAGCGTGCTGAGACTGTGTTTGTGGGTGGTTCATATTCTCTTGTAAAAAAAAAAGAGAGCATGCCCACGTCGGCGCGTTGTTCGTCTTGCCTTTCTCGTAAGGGCTTGAGCGCTCAGCGCGCCGTGTGCCGTCGAGCTGCCGGCTGACAGCGCGCGTTGCCATGGCAACCCAGCGCGTTGTTCGGCGCTCTAGATGCGTGGTCGAGACTCGAGTGCCTCAAACGAGGTGGAGTCCCCTCACCTATTCCCCGATCTAGTTTCTCTTTCTGAATCAGAAAAGTACTACTTTTGGTGAATAAGCCAGGGTGACCAGAGGATCACAGTGGGGTATTACCTGCCGAGCCAATCTCCGTGGGCCCCCCACTCCTCTAGCGCATCGCAAACATGCTGTGACTGTGTTCGTGGGTGGTTTATGTTTGGTAAAAACATGGCCACGTCGGCGCTCAGCGCCATGTGTCGTTCAGTTAGACGACCACGTTCACTCTCTCACATGGCTGGTAGCTTCTGGGTGGATTGCTGGTCCTTCTCATGGGGGACCTAGCATCTTAGTCAGGGCTCCAGCAGAGGATCAGATGTCGACTGCTACATTGGAGAGAGGGTTGTTGGGCTCTGGACATGAAGATGAGGCTGAGCGTCCCACGGTTGTGATGTGCTCATGCTGAATCAGATTCAGAGTTAACGACCATGCTTTCCCGGGCCCCTGGGGGCGTGGTGTGACGCGTACTCGCCTTGCCCCGCCCCCTGTCTTAGCCCGGACGTGCATGAAAAACTTGGCAGTTTGGAAGCCTTTTTGGTGCCAAATATGGAACACCAAAAGGGTCATATCTGCATTAAGTTTTTTCTCTCTCACTACCCTCTGTGGTGGGGTGGCAGTGCTACGGGCACACCACCTCTGCCCTGCATGGGTCTTGGCCCCCGGCAAGTCTGTGGAAGGCCAAAGCACTCATTGCATATGGGTAGTTCTGAGTCGGGGTTGAGCTACGCATGATGCAAGTCATAGCGCAGGCCCCTGACCAGACAATGTCTACCATGGTGGTCCGGAAACACCCCTGGCTAGCCTTGCAGAGGTGTGTCATCGTCTAAGTACGCTTTCTCGATGCTCTCATCTCACAAGCTGGCCTAAAATCCAGCCCGCTCAGCCCGCAGCCAAGCCACTTGGCTAGCGAGAAGCGGTCCTGGAGAAACTGGTGACCTGGAGCTGAGGTAAACAGTTCTTCGGGAGACGATGCCCGCATCGCTCCCTCCCCGGAGGAGGGCCGGGTGGAGAATTTTGGTTTGTTCCGCCGCTGGCTCTCCGGAGACCAGCGGTGCCCACGGAGTAGAACTGTTTTCTGACCCTCCAGGTCCCAAGAGGGCGCGGCTGGCAGTGCACGAGGCCCCACCTCGCCACTCTCAGCCCCCTCTCACTTCGCCAGCAGGTCCCAGTGTGTTGGTCGAGGCCGCCTCCCATGTGCCGTCTCCCATTCACACTGCCACCTTGCAGAGTCTGACCACACTACGGGCCGCTATGCCGTCCGAGTCGGGTCCAGCACTCTACCTCGCTGCCCCACGCCCGGTACATCTGTGGTCCATTTGGTCCCGCTGGTTCGGTGTCTGGAAGCCTGGCTAGCGCTTTCCAGCCTGTCCCGCTGGCTCATTTGTACCATCAGACTCGGCTATGCGATTCAGTTCGCCCGGCGTCCCCCGGTGTTCAGGGGTGTCCATTACACTCGTGTGTCCCTGGACAATGCACCTGTTCTCTGGGCGGAGATTGCTGTCCTCCTGGCGAAGGATGCAGTCGAGCCGGTCCCTCCAGCCGATTTGAAGTCAGGGTTCTCCAGCCCCTACTTCATTGTACCCAAGAAGGGCGGTGGGCTACGGCCAATCCTGGATCTGCGTGTCCTGAATCGGTCCCTTCTCAGGCTGCCGTTCAAGATGCTTACGCAGAAGTGCATTTTCAAATGCATCCGTCCCCAGGATTGGTTTGCAGCGATCGACCTGAAGGACGCGTACTTTCATGTCTCGATTCTGCCTCATCACAGACTCCTCCTACGGTTTGCGTTCGAGGGTCGGGCATATCAGTACAAAGTCCTACCCTTCGGGCTGGCCCTGTCGCCCCGCGTCTTTACGAAGGTTGCGGAGGCGGCCATTGTTCCACTCAAGGAACAGGGCGTTCGCATCTCAACTACCTCGACGACTGGCTCATCCTGGCCAGCTCGCGGGAGCAGTTGTGCGAACACAGGGACATGGTGTTAGCTCACCTCAGTCGGTTGGGTCTTCGGGTCAACTGGGACAAGAGCAAACTCTCCCCCGGGCAGAGGATCTCTTATCTCAGTAGGGAACTGGATTCGGTCGCCTGGACCGCGCGCCTCTCTGAGGAGCGCGTCCAGTCAGTGTTGACCTGCCTGAGTACGCTCAAGCGCAGGACGGCGGCCCCACTGAAACTCTTTCAGAGGCTCCTGGGGCATATGGCATCCGCAGCCGCAGTCATGCCGCTCGGATTGCTTCATATGAGGCCGCTTCAACACTGGCTCCGCGGCCGGGTCCCGAGATGGGCGTGGCAGCGCGGTACGTTCCGTGTCCCCGTGACACCGAACTGCCGTCGCACCCTCACCAAGTGGTCAGACTCTTCGTTCCTGCGGGCTGGAGTTCCCCTCGAACAAGTGTCCAGGCATGCTGTGGTCCACACAGATGCCTCTGCCACGGTGTGGGGGGCCACGTACAACGGGCATGCAGCATCGGGTCTGTGGACGGGGCCCCAACTGCATTGGCATATCAATTGCCTCGAGTTGCTAGCAGTACGTCTTGCACTGGGCCGCTTCCAGGAGCTGTTGACAGACAAGCACGTACTGGTCCGCTCGGACAGCACTGCGGCCGTTGCGTACATCAACCATCAGGGTGGTCTACGCTCCCGCCGTATGTCGCAACTCGCCCGCCATCTCTTGCTATGGAGTCAGAAGCATCTGAGGTCGCTTCGTGCCATTCACGCCCCAGGCGTGCTCAACCGTGCAGCCGACGAGCTCTCACGGCAGCCTCCGCTTCCGGGCGAATGGCGACTCCATCCCCAGGTGGTCCAGCTGATCTGGCAGCGCTTTGGCGAGGCACAGATAGATCTGTTCGCCTCCCGGAGACTGCCCACTGCCAGTTCTATTCCCTGACCGGCGGCACGCTCGGCATGGATGCCCTGGCAATCAGCTGGCCCCGGGGCCTACGCAAATATGCGTTTCCCCCAGTGAGCCTTCTCGCACAGCTCCTGTGCAAAGTCAGGGAGGACGAGGAGCAGGTCTTGTTAGTGGCTCCATACTGGCCCACTCGGACCTGGTTCTCGGACCTCACGCTCCTCGCGACAGCACCTCCCTGGCCCATTCCTCCTGAGGAAGGACCTCCTGACTCAGAGACGGGGCACCCTCTGGCACCCGCGTCCCCACCTGTGGAAACTCCATGTGTGGTCCCTGGACGGGACGCGGAGGTTCTGAGTGATCTCCCGCAAGCGGTCGCAGACACCATCACTTCCGCTAGAGCTCCTTCTACGAGGAACCTCTATGCGCTGAAGTGGAACCTATTCGTCGAATGGTGTTCCTCTCAACCAGAGCGAGAGGACCCCCGATCATGTTCGGTCAGAACCGTGCTTTCCTTTCTGCAAGAGGGCCTGGAGCGAAGGCTGTCTCCCTCCACCCTCAAGGTGTATGTTGCCGCTGTCGCCGCACATCACTATGCAGTTGATGGTAAATCGCTAGGGAAGCACGATCTGATCGTCAGGTTCTTGAGGGGGGCGAGGAGACTAATCCTCCCCGGCCCCCCTCTGTACCCTCTTGGGATCTGACCCTGGTTCTTACATCTCTCCGGGGTCGTCCCTTCGAGCCTTTGCAATCAGTCGAGTTAAAAGTACTGTCCCTAAAGACCGTCCTCCTGGTTGCACTGGCCTCGCTCAAGAGGGTAGGGGACCTGCACGCATTTTCGGTTGACGAATCGTGCCTGGAATTCGGGCCCGGTGACTCTCACGTTATCCTGAGACCCCGGCCTGGATATGTGCCCAAGGTTCCTACCACTCCCTTTCGAGATCAGGTAGTGAACCTGCAAGCGCTGCCTTCGGAGGAGGCAGACCCAGCCCTAGCTTTGCTCTGTCCCGTCCGCGCTCTGCGCCTGTACGTGGACAGAACGCGAAGCTTTAGGACCTCAGATCAGCTCTTTGTCTGTTACGGAGGCCAGCAGAAGGGAAAGGCTGTCTCCAAGCAGAGGATGGCCCACTGGATAGTGGACGCCATCGCCCTGGCGTATGAGTCCCAGGGCGTGCCTTGCCCGCTCCAGGTTGAGAGCCCACTACACCAGAGGAGTGGCCTCTTCCTGGGCGCTGGCGCACGGCGCCTCGCTGACAGATATCTGTAGAGCTGCGGGCTGGGCGACACCTAACACGTTCGCTAGATTCTATAGCCTTCGTGTAGAACCGGTATCTTCCCATGTACTCGCTTCCACCAGCCGGTAGACGCGAAGAGCCCGTTCTAGTGTCGGCTTGCAATGCCACTCCCGCCCCCTGGGCCGGATACGTGCATCCTTTTTACTCCAGTCGAGTTCCCCGCTTGGCAAACCCTGTCGAGTTCCTCCGCCTCCCCCTTCGGCTCGGACATTGCGGAGTGTCTGATGCCAGGCCAAACCTCCGTCACCGACGTTGACGTTTGGCTGGGTTCCACATGTCGTGACCCCTCCACGTGAGCGGTCCCATGTGTGTATTTGTCCACGGTCAACTCCCTACGGCGAGCCCGTGTCTTTCCCTAGCAGAGCCAGCTCTGCTGTCACCTGTCAGATGAGTCTCCCCCCTACCCAGGTGGAGCCATCCCAGGGACTCCATATGCGTACTGCCCACGGCCAGTCCATATGTGTACTCTCCACGTAAATTCCTCCCCTACAGGTGGGTAGTGGTCTCCGCAGCGTCCCCTACGGGTTCGCTTCCCCAGTGTAGTCTAGTTTACTTAGTGGGTATATCGGAACAGCAGTAGACTCTCTCGGCGTAAGCTCGCCCCCTTCCCCGTCCCACTGGTGCGCCGGGTGGCTAGAGCTTGCGCTGGGCACTGGAAGGGGTTCATACTGTGGCGCTTTATTTGGGATCCCAATTCGTCGGTCACTACTGACGTACGTCGAACGTGACCGACTGAAAGGGAACGTCTCGGTTACGTATGTAACCCTCGTTCCCTGAAGGAGGGAACGGAGACGTACGTCCCGTCGCCACAGTTGCTGTACCCTCGCTGTAGTGCAGACTAGGTTGTCTCCTCAGCGAAAAACAGAGTGCGATTGCATCTGCTCCCCTATTTATACCACCTGGCGGGGGCGGTGCGCATTATGCAAATATCGCACGCCAACTTCATTGGCCTGTTGTAGTTCACTCGAAGCTGATAGGGCTCTCTAGCGATATCCCAATTCGTCGGTCACTACTGACGTACGTCTCCGTTCCCTCCTTCAGGGAACGAGGGTTACATACGTAACCGAGACGTTTTCAAGTGATGTCACACCCTTAAAGGAACGCCAACCTGGAGGGCAAAACAAGGCTTTCCTCCATTGCCCGCCAGTCATTTTTACCAGGTTTGTAGTAAGATCTAATGTAGTAAGACAGTGAAAAGACCAAATTCAATATACACTTTGTTGATTATGCATACTTTATACAGACAAACAAATGAACACAGAATATTAATGCAACACAAGGTTTCTCGTTAAGCGTTTTTTTTTATAATGGTTTTCGAAAACCATTATAAAGAAAAACGCGTTGCGTTCATATTCTGGGCTCATCTGCTCGCCTGTATATAGTATGCATCATCAAAAAGGGTTAAACTGAATTTGATCTTTTAATATCACTGTTTTAGTGCATTAAGGCACTTTAAGGGTGGGTTGCACTAAGGATTCTTTAGCCTGGCATTGGTTCACCCTCCGCCTATGCTGCTTGATCAGCCCTTTAATCAGTCTTTCTGTGTAGTTAATCTGTGTTTAAAATGAAGTGGTGCAACACAACAAATCCTTGATTAGTGTTAAACTTTGCTTAATTTAATCCTTATTGGTGCAACCCACCCTAGTGTTTTTCATGTTAGCTTTTTAAAAAATCGTCCCGCTGTTTTTAGTGATTGAAATCACTGCAGGTGCTGTATATGGATCACAAGTGCCCAAAACTTGCATCTTGTTCACATATTTTTGTTTTTAAGATGGAAAACTGACAGGCTTGTGGTGCAGTTACATGGCTGTTTTGCCCTCCAGGGCTCCACGACAGTCACATGACTGAAAACTATGAATGGCGTAGCCTGACATCCGCCTCTCCAAAAATGTAACAACGCTTCAATTCTACATGGTCCGCGAGCGCTGTGATTGGTCTGCTAGAACCCCTCCCTCAGGTCAAAAACCTGCACGGACCAAGCGGAGAAGAGCAAGCGTTTTCAACTTCCATAGGAATGAAAAAACGCTCTGTTTCAGGGGACACGCACCGTCAAACTGCAACAAAAGTCGTTGCCTATTTGCTGCCATCATTGCTGAAACTTCTCTGACAACGTACATAACAAAGCCACTAGATGACAAGCCTGCAACCATTAGCCAAAATGGTTATGCTGCTAATACACTGCTAATGCTAACGCTGTATTAAAGACTTTACTGACTAATAATAATTTTAATATTTATAATGATGGATATATTTTTTAAATATAAATATTATTGTAATATATGTAAAACGAGCCATTTCCCATGTACCTAACTGAGAAGTAATACTTTAGTCTAGGCTTGCTGCGATAGGTGTTACCGGTGTTACACAGTGTTCAGCCGTGTTTTTTTTTTTGTTTTGTTTTTTACTTTGTGTTATTAACAAAGTTTTTTGTTATTTTATATTAAGCCTAGGCTATAGCATGGTGTATGCCGTACTTATTCATTTTGTTAATAAAAGTTTTGTTTAATATAAGTGAGTTTGTCATTGTACTGTTTCGTTGTTGTTTTTCATTAAGAATAATAATGAAACTTTCATTCAAACAACTGCTGCCCCCAAACTGCCGCTAATTCGAAAACGAAAGTAAAATGTACATGGCCACACAGGCATTCATAAATGAGGTGGAAAAGAGGGAAGCCCCTGGCCCCTGGTTAAACCTTTTCTTTTTTTATAGATATCTTTAAGAAAGTCATTAAAAAAATAAAAATTCAGACAGAAAACAAAGTTTACTTTGGAGCTATAGGTTTTATAGCGCTTTTAACAGTACAAAACCTGTCTTTACACACTGCCAATGCTAAGACAAAGAATGTGCAAAATTTTCTGCACAAAAACACTTTCTACCAGGTCTGTATACAGTTATTACTTCAATTCAGATTTGTTTATTCTTTATATACACTTGAGGTATTGTGTTTCTATGTATTGACCCCATTTAAATGATTTAATTTGATCTGTGCTTTAATTTATTCTTACTGAAGTTTTTCCACTTTTGTACAAGTCTGGCCCATTGTTTGATTACATTAACTTTGTTGAACTAAACAAACATTTGTACACAAGTATGTGGGTAGTTGACACAATTTCAAACTGTGGCATACTACTTCTAAAACTGTTAAACATAATTTTTCTAATATAATCATTATAAAGACAGATTCTATAACTTCACATTGAGACGATACATAATGTATTTGTACGTGTATTTTGGCACCATTTAGGAGTAAGTGAACTACAAAGAGGTAAAAAAAGAAATGCACACCATACACATTTTTTAAACAATCATAAACATAACTTAAAATCTTGATGTAAAAAAAACAACAACTCCTATTTGCTGTGGTTCTATGAATATTATGTATGCATTTTCATCAGGGAGCTTATAACCTTAACTTGCTGATGTACAACATAAAATATCCTAAAATACAAAGTAATTAATACTGTACAAGAAAACAATAAGGAATATATCAGTAACTCTTTAAGCAACTCTTTTAAAATTATTCTTAAAAAAATATTCCTTAATTATTTATCCTCTGGGAAAAGGCTAAAGTATTCTGAAGATGGTTTACATATTTTTAGAGTCACAATGTGTTTAGCTGATAATCGGAACCATTTATAAAACAGAGCATAGATAAGGGGATTCATACAGGAATTCATGTACAAAATCCAGCATGTAACATTAAATTGAACCGTTGACTCATTTCCTTCAATAAGAGTGACTATATAGTATGGTATCCAACACATAAAGTAAACCATTACAACAATACCCAAAGTTTTTGCTGCCTTTCTTTGTGACCTGCTGACACCTGTGACAGAATTTACAACCTTGGCCTGATGTTTCGCAACACAGAAGATTTTCACATATATAGACATGACTACAGATGAAGGTGTGACAAAAGTGACTATGAGGTCTGTGACAACATGTTCGAATTTAAAAGAAACTGTACATTCGCCATAACACCTGTCGTGTGTCTCTGGGTAGAACATAGTATTGTACAAGATAATGACAGAATATATGCTTGAACACAGCCAGTTTGTAATAATGCAAAAAACAACTTTATCAGTTGTGACCCTTACTGTGTATCTCAAAGGGTCACTCACAGCAATGTAACGATCAACAGATATAAAGACTAAATTACCAAGAGATGCTGAAACAACCATAAAAGCAATAAATAAAAATAGAGAACAGAATGTCTCTCCAAAGTACCAGCATGATTCTATGAATGTGATGCCCATAAATGGTATAACAATCAGTCCCACAATCAGGTCAGCCACAGCCAGAGAGAGAATGATCAGGTTGGTTGGAGTGTGAAGCTGCTTGAAGTGAGAGATGGAGATGATCACCAGCAGGTTCAGAAACACAGTGAACACTGATAATAAAGAAATGAAAATGTACAAAATGACGTATTCCACTTCATGTTTGATTTCTTTGAAACATGACAAACTGTTGTTTGGAAAGCAATACTGAATTTCTTGACTGTTGTCCTCCATGATGCTCCTGTTAATCATTTTCCAGATTTTATTATATCCTCATATGTAGCCTGGCCCTGTTGTTCACTCATCAAAGACCCCTATAAAGTTATAGTACAACATTCAGCTTTTTACCTTCCTTCACTGATTCAAACTCTAATTTATATGTACAGAAAAAAGGGACATCCCATTAAATGTGAGGTTTGATTATACTCCATTAAACCCACCTACTATTTAAATATTCAAAGCATTTAGCAATGAATTTAATTATTTGAAATGTAAAAGTTCTAATTGTGTAATTTTGTCAAAAATTACAAAAATTGAAAAACTGTAACGTAACCGCGTTAAACAAGGGCCAACAATAATTCAGTGTGCTGTTAATTAGTTATTTTTTTATCAATTGACAGCACTAATAGCTACTGAAAAGGTTTCTGTTGTGTCTTACATCTTTGGCATGCGTAATATATAAAACAAAACAATTTTGATATGGCGGATCAGATTATTGTTTCCTGTTAAAGACAAGAATCCACTAAAGCAGAAAAAATGTTGTCAGAGCAGATGTCAGAGCAGATTTCCTCTCACATTTCCTCCTCAATGAACCTTCTATTACCCATTTACCACCCTTCAGAGTTTATAACTTTCACTTGCTGATGTACAACATATAATATCATCAAATACAAAGTAATAATCAATGTACATGGAAACATAATTGAAGATATATCAGATCAGTGACTCTCCAAGCAAAACTTATAAATACAGGAATTCATACAGGAATTCATGTACACAATCCAGCATGTTACATTAAATTCAACTGATTCTGTTGACTCATTTCCTTCAATAAGGATGACAATATAGTATGGTATCCAACACATAAAGTAAACTATTACAACAATACCCAAAGTTTTTCCTGCCTTTCTTTGTGAACTGCTGATCTCTGTGACAGAATTTACAACCTTGGCCTGATGCTTTGCAACACAGAAGATTTTCACATATGTAGACATGATCACAGAAGAAGGGGCAACAAAAGTGACAATGAGATCTGTTTGAAAAGTAGTGTGCCAACTATTTTACACAGCGTTATGTGGGCTCTATCTATGGTGTAGGCTGTGTGTAGTACGCGTAGCCTATTCATAGTTTTCACGTGACGTCACACCCTTAAAGGAACGCCAACCTGGAGGGCAAAACAAGGCTTTCCTCCATTGCCCGCCAGTCATTTTTACCAGGTTTGTAGTAAGATCTAATGTAGTAAGACAGTGAAAAGACCAAATTCAATATACACTTTGTTGATTATGCATACTTTGTACAGACAAACAAATGAACACAGAATATTAATGCAACACAAGGTTTCTCGTTAAGCGTTTTTTTTTCCATCGAAAACCATTATAAAGAAAAACATTCATATTCTGGGCTCATCTGCTCGACTGTATATAGTATGCATCATCAAAAAGGGTTAAACTGAAATTCATCTTTTAATATTACTGTTTTAGTGCATTAAGGCACTTTAAGGGTGGGTTGCACTAAGGATTCTTTAGCCTGGCATCGGTTCACCCTCCGCCTATGCTGCTTGATCAGCCCTTTAATCAGTCTTTCTGTGTAGTTAATCTGTGTTTAAAATGAAGTGGTGCAACACAACAAATCCTTGATTAGTGTTAAACTTTGCTTAATTTAATCCTTATTGGTGCAACCCACCCTAGTGTTTTTCAAGTTAGCTTTTTAAAAAAATTGTCCCACTGCTTTTAGTGATTGAAATCACTGCAGGTGCTGTATATGGATCACAAGTGCCCAAAACTTGCATCTTGTTCACATATTTTTGTTTTTAAGATGGAGAACTGACAGGCTTGTGGTGCAGTTACATGGCTGTTTTGCCCTCCAGGGCTCCACGACAGTCACATGACTGAAAACTATGAATGGCGTAGCCTGACATCCGCCTCTCCAAAAATGTAACAACGCGTCAATTCTACATGGTCCGCGAGCGCTGTGATTGGTCTGCTAGAACCCATCCCTCAGGTCAAAAAACTGGCACAGACCAAGCGGAGAAGAGCAAGCATTTTTCAACTTCCATAGGAATGAAAAAACGCTCTGTTTCAGGGGACACGCACCGTCAAACTGCAACAAAAGTCGTTGCCTATTTGCTGCCATCATTGCTGAAGCTTCTCTGACAACGTACATGACAAAGCCACTAGATGACAAGCCTGCAACCATTAGCCAAAAAAGTGTAACAGCTAATGCTAATGCTGTGTTAAAGACTGCCAGTACGCAGGAAAGGAGACCAGAGGTCATTACACAATAGGCTGAGAGGTGCCGTACGTGATTAAGTTAGCCGTTACGCTTTCTCCAATGGTAAGAGATACAGACCCTCTCATCTCCCTATAATAATACAATCTCTGATACATGACAAACTGCTGCTTCTTCGCCTTGATACTCAACATGACCATGGACACTGCCTACTAGTGGTCTGCATGTTGCAAGTCAACGCGGACAACGATGCAGAAGTATAAATGAAAACCGGCGCATTGCCTACGGTGCTGAGGCCCCGGCAGTACCGCCGCTCCCTATATGCAGAGTACGCAGTTTGCGTAGGGCACCAACTCCCGGGGGGGCACTGTTTTTGCTCAAAAAAAAAAAAAAAAAAGTCTAAATATATAAGTAAACTAATATTCTGTAGGTAATATAGTAATATTACTATTGTATAGTAATATTAACTTAAAATAAATGTAAACAGGAACAGATATTAAAAAGAATTATGGAGAACGCAGAAACTTAAGCACACGCAACACGCCATTCCCTCTTCACCCCTTTTTTTTGAGCCCTCTGCAGGCATTTGACATATAATTCATAATGTACGTAAGTTGATTGTTTACATTATGTATTACATTATGTATTTTGACAGTGTTGTTAAAAAAAAAAACAAAATAACTTGCTTTTGTTACTTTCATTGAAACAAACAATTATTGCCTCATTGTTATTATATAGCTTATGTATTTTAAGTCATTTTAAAGACTGTTGTTCACTTAGGTCTATTTTTATAACTACAAAAAAAAAAAAATGGTAATGGAGTTTGTGGAGGGGGTTGGAGGGCACAACAATACAGTTCTGCTTAGAGCACCCATTTGGCCAGCAGCGGCCCTGGGCCCCGGGTAGGTCCGATGTAGAAGTATAAATCAGACTTTAGAGGAAACAGAAGAATAGGAACTAATACAAACAATAGGAGCTTTGGTGCTTGGCTCGTTAAACATTTTCATTGTTTATAGATATCTACATGAAAATCATTAAAGACAGAAAATTCAAATAAAATGCATACAGAAAATTTAGACAGAAATATAAAAAAAAAATGGGGCTAATTGAGTTGTTCAGTCTGTTTAATTTTTAATGCTTTTTTGACAGATAGAGTGTTCATCACAGTACAAATCATGTTCAGTTTTCTCAAGAATATGAGAAAGAAAATCGCACTGCTGAGGTGGAGTCTCAAAGAAAGTTTTGGAGAGTGCAATTCATCTGAAAATTTCAGCAGAAATCTACAAGCCTGGGTATTGTTTACGAGCATGTATGTTCATTGAGAGAAAGACATTGTCACAGAGACGAACTCCGTGATTCCCTCCTTTGGCCATCAGAGGGCGCCCTCACCAGAATACTGACACACACACACACACACACACATACATGCACACACTACATTTCCCATCAGCCCCGTACCTTGGCACTGATCATCCCATCCAGCTGCAACTCATTACCTGGACTATTTAAGCTGCATTCAGTCTTGCATTCCTTGCGCGGTCTTGTATTACTACGGTTTGCATTTCTGAGCGTTCTTTATTGTGTCTGCCTTCCTGTTATTGACCATTTGATCCCCGTTACGATTCTCTGCTGCCTGCCCTTTGGACTATTTGCCTTGATTCTGACCAGCCCTGACCCACTGCCTGTATTATGACTACGATTCTGCCTGCCCTCTGTTGTTCCAGTCTGCTGTTGTTTGACTATTGCCTGTCTGACCACGATCATTGTTAATAAAAGCCTGCTAATGGATCCCACTTCGTGTGACGAGTCGTTACAGACATTTACTGACTAACAATAATTTTAATATTTATAATGATGGATTTATTTTTTAAATATAAATATTATTGTAATATATTAAAAAAAGAGCCATGTCCCATGTACCTAATTGAGAAGTAATGCTTTACTCTAGGCATGCTGCGATAGGCGTTACCGGTGTTACACAGTGTTCAGCCGTTTTTTGTTTTTTTTTTTGGGGGGGGGGGGGTTTGTTGTTGTTGTTGTTTTTAACTTTGTGTTATTAACAAAGTTTTTTTTTTATTTTATATTAAGCCTAGCCTATAGCATGATGTATGCCGTGCTTATTCATTTTGTTAATAAAAGTTTTGTTTAATATAAGTCAGTTTGTCATTGTACTGTTTCGTTGTTGTTTTTCATTAAGAATAATAATGAAACTACCATTCAAACAATTGCTGCCCCCAAACTGCCGCTAATTCGAAAACAAATGTAAAATGGACATGGCCACACAGGCATTCATAAATGAGGTGGAAAAGAGGGAAGCCCCTGGCCCCTGGTTAAACCTTTTCTTTTTTTATAGATATCTTTAAGAAAGTCATTAAAAAAAGAAAATTCAGACAGAAAACAAAGTTTACAAAGTTTACTTTGGGGCTATAGGTTTTATACTTTTAACAGTACAAAACCTGTCTTCACACACTGCCAATGCTAAGGCATAGAATGTGCAAAATTTTCTGTACAAAAACACTTTCTACCAGGTCTTTATACAGTTATTACTTCAATTTAGATTTGTTTATTCTTTATATACACTTGAGGTATTGTGTTTCTATGTATTGACCCCATTTAAATGATTTAATTTGATCTGTGCTTTAATTTATTCTTACTGATGTTTTTCCACTTTTGCACAAGTCTGGCCCATTGTTTGATTACATTAACTTTGTTAAACTAAACAAACATTTGTACACAAGTATGTGGGTAGTTGACATAATTTCAAACTGTGACATACTATACTACTTTTAAAACTGTTAAACATAATTTTTCTAATATAATCGTTATAAAGACAGATTCTATAACTTCACATTGAGACGATACATAATGTATTTGTATTTGTATTTTGGCACCATTTAGGAGTAAGTGAACTACAAAGAGGTAAAAAAAGAAATGCACACCATACACATTTTTTAAACAATCATAAACATAACTTAAAATCTTGATGTAAAAAGAAACAACTCCTATTTGCTGTGGTTCTATGAATATTATGTATTTATTTTCATCAGGGAGCTTATATCCTTAACTTGCTGATGTACAACATAAAATATCCTCAAAAACAAAGTACTGAATACTGTACAAGAAAACAATAAGGAATATATCAGTAACTCTTTAAGCAAAATTCTTACAACTCTTTTAAAATTATTCTTAAAAAAAATATTCCTTAATTATTTATCCTCTGGGAAAAGGCTAAAGTATTCTGAAGATGGTTTACATATTTTTAGAGTCACAATGTGTTTAGCTGATAATCGGAACCATTTATAAAACAGAGCATAGATAAGGGGATTCATACAGGAATTCATGTACAAAATCCAGCATGTAACATTAAATTGAACCGTTGGCTCATTTCCTTCAATAAGAGTGACTATATAGTATGGTATCCAACACATAAAGTAAACCATTACAACAATACCCAAAGTTTTTGCTGCCTTTCTTTGTGACCTGCTGACACCTGTGACAGAATTTACAACCTTGGCCTGATGTTTCGCAACACAGAAGATTTTCACATAGATAGACATGACTACAGAAGAAGGTGTGACAAAAGTGACTATGAGGTCTGTGACAACATGTTCAAATTTAAAAGAAACTGTACATTCTCCATAACACCTGCCGTGTGTCTCTGGGTAGAACATAGTATTATACAAGATAATGACAGAATATATGCTTGAACACAGCCAGTTTGTAAAATTGCAAAAAACAACTTTATCAGTTGTGACCCTTACTGTGTATCTCAAAGGGTCACTCACAGCAATGTAACGATCAACAGATATAAAGACTAAATTACCAAGAGATGCTGAAACAACCATAAAAGCAATAAATAAATATAGAGAACAGAATGTCTCTCCAAAGTACCAGCATGATTCTATGAATGTGATGCCCATAAATGGTATAACAATCAGTCCCACAATCAGGTCAGCCACAGCCAGAGAGAGGATGAGCAGGTTAGTTGGAGTGTGAAGCTGCTTGAAGTGAGAGATGGAGATGATCACCAGCAGGTTCAGAAACACAGTGAACACTGATGCTAAAAAAACGAAAATGTACAAAATGACGTATTCCGCTTCATGTTTGATTTCTTTGAAACATGACAAACTGTTGTTTGGAAAGCAATACTGGATTTCTTGACTGTTGTCCTCCATGATGCTCCTGTTAATCATTTCCAGATTTTATTATATCCTCATATGTAGCCTGGCCCTGTTGTTCACTCATCAAAGACCTCTATAAAGCTATAGTACAACATTCAGCTTTTTACCTTCCTTCACTGATTCAAACTCTAATTTATATGTACAGAAAAAAGGGACATCCCATTAAATGTGAGGTTTGATTATACTCCATTAAGCCCACCTACTATTTAAATATTCAAAGCATTTAGCAATGAATTTAATTATTTGAAATGTAAAAGTTCTGATTGTGTAATCCTTTCAAAAATTACAAAAATTGAAAAACTGAAACGTAACTGCGTTGAACAAGGGCCAACAATAATTCAGTATCACATTCATTTTAATATTGTTCATGAAGTGGATTTTTTATTATTTTACAATGTTTCCTGAGTTGCACTTATAATGTTAGTATGATTTTCACAAGGTTCACAAGGTTGCAGTGATGAGCACTGAACAGATGACAGTCTGTTGATCACGTGAATGCAGTGATCTCATCGTTGTAACTCCATTTCTGCACTCTCACGAAATGCTTTCACCACAACTAACAACAAACATTTGTATGTAAATACAGTATTGTTAGCCTAAGAGCTTTGTTGTGCAATGTAACAGCGGCATTTATTATCATGGCAGTTTTGGCAAGTGTCCAGATAATCTTGCGCTGTTTGATTGACAGCTTCAACCATTGTAAAGGGAGCGTACTTTGATGAAAAGCATTTATCAGTTGCGTTTTGTTCCGTGTTCACAACAATTCAGTCTTTTCAATGTTAAAGTCTTCGTTACTGACTGACACACTCATAAAGACAGTCTTTGCTGCCATCTAATGGCGTAATAATGTAACTTCTGTTGCTGTTCACGGTCAGGGACTATTTTTTCCAGTGGAAGGAATGCTTTTACTGAAAGTCTACTTCAGGAAAGTTGCATTGATACATATTTTTTTTAGGCACGACGCGAAGCCCAACAACGCCCTTCAGACGTGACTTATTCACAATACAGCACAGCCTCTCATACCTTATTGCTTACTTAACAAATACAACTCTTGAGAATGTTAGAAAAAATAATAGATGTTACCTTTGTCAAGGTCCAAGTTTTAGGTCATTTGACTCATCTCATACTATACTTCATATCTCTAAGCAACAGTTATGATTAGAGGGAAAAAAAAGGACAGATAAAGAGGACAGGATATGACATGGTTAATTTGTACATCATTGTAATGTTCAATCATTGTTTAACACTTTTTTCCAAGTCTTTATTTGTCTTTTTTTTTTTAAATACCTCAATAAATATCATATTGTGGACTTTATATTTTGATATCGTTACATCCCTATGAAATAGTGAACATACATTTTCACATTTTACCAGGAAAGTGAGTCACAGATGTAAAGTTGTTATTTTTGTTTTGCTTTTGTGCATAAAAAGTACTCTCGTCGCTTTATAAAATTAAGGTTAAACCACTGCAGTCACGACACCTTTTTAACAATGTCTTTAGTACCTTACTGGACCTTGAAAGTGTTGGTTAAATTGCTGTCTATGAACGAGTCATATACCTCTCTTTTCATCAAAAATATCTTAATTTGTGTTCCGAAGATAAATAAAGTTCTTCCGGTTGTGGAACGACATGAGGGCGAGTAATTAATGACAGAATTTTAATTTTTGGGTGAACTAACCCTTTAAAGCGATCTAGGTGTTATATTCGTGTTTTTTGAGTTCAAAGGCGCTACCAGCATATCTATTTATTACAACGTTGGGTATTGTAGTCAATTAAATGGATTTCTGTTGAAAATGACCAATCAGAGGTGTTTAAGTTACCGGTAGTGAGAATCCGCTCAGTATCTCTCAAAACGCTGAATGAGTTTATTTTTAGAGCAAGTTTACTAAGTTCTGCACGTGCACAAATCCTCTCATTATAAAAACAAAGCAGAGACACAATGTGAATAAATGATTAATTGTGCAGTTTTGACAGATTCAGCAGACTCGGGCACCGAACAACGTAATTAGCGCAAGATGTCAGCACCATTTTGGGGAATTGGCGGCTTCACTTTTCTACAATGGAAGAGAGTGAAGGTGTGTCGTCCATCTTTTTTTACAGTCTATGGGGTGACATCATTCCCAACAACATTAAAGTGGAAATGCAGCATTAAAGTGACAGCAGCCTTATAAATCTGCTGCAGTCTATCATTAATGACAACCAAAGAACAAAAAACAAACACAAAATCACTCGCTGCTCTTGATTGAACAACTTTTGTGTCTTTAATAAGGATTAATCATTTAACAAGATTGCACAAGTCAAAAATGATGAAAACAATAACTTTTTTGGCAGAGCAAGTAAAATTCTGCACCAGCCAGTAGAAAAAAAAATCCTAAACAAATCCAGCTAAATGTGACGTTTATTATAAATGGTTTGTGAAGATTGTTTCAAGTTCACTTAAATTTAAAATGTGTTATATTTATAAAACCTATTAAATGTTACAGTTATGGCTTTCAATTATACTGTAATGTTGAATGGCTATAATTAATGGCTAAAACTGAGGGAAAAAATCCATTTAATATAGACATCCGTATTGGTATCAGTGGTGCTGGCCTTCCTAGCACTTAAAAGATTTAAAAAGATGCCATTAAACACATTTTTAAAATTAAGTCTTAGTTGTTTCTTCATTCATTTGAAGATTCAATATAAAGTTATTATATAAAAATATAGAAAAAATTGTTAGGTGTGATTTATCATGATTATTAACTGAAAATGTGCTATTAATTAGTTATTTTTTTATCAATTGACAGCACTAATAGCTACTGAAAAGGTTTCTGTTGTGTCTTACATCTTTGGCATGTGTAATATATAAAACAAAACCATGAAATTTTGATATGGCGGATCAGATTATTGCTTCCTGTTAAAGACAAGAATCCACTAAAGCAGAAAAAATGTCAGAGCAGATGTCAGAGCAGATTTCCTCTCACATTTCCTCCTCAATGAACCTTCTATTACCCATTTACCACCCTTCAGAGATTATAACTTTCACTTGCTGATGTACAACATATAATGTCATCAAATACAAAGTAATAATCAATGTACAAGGAAACATAATTGAAGATATATCAGATCAGTGACTCTCCAAGCAAAACTTATAAATGGATCATTTATCCTCTGGGAAAAGACTTAAGTACTCTGATGATGGATTCAAGATTTTTAGAGTCAGAATGTGTTTAGCTGATATTCTAAACCATTTATAAAACAGAGCATAGATAAGTGGATTCATACAGGAATTCATGTACACAATCCAGCATGTTACATTAAATTCAACTGATTCTGTTGACTCATTTCCTTCAATAAGGATGACAATATAGTATGGTATCCAACACATAAAGTAAACTATTACAACAATACCCAAAGTTTTTCCTGCCTTTCTTTGTGACCTGCTGATCCCTGTGACAGAATTTACAACCTTGGCCTGATGCTTTGCAACACAGAAGATTTTCACATATATAGACATGATCACAGAAGAAGGGGCAACAAAAGTGACAATGATATCTGTGACAAAATGTTCAAACTTAAAAGAAACTACACATTCTCCATAACACCTGTTGTGTGTCTCTGGGTAAAACATAGTATTGTACAAGATAAGGACAGAATATATGCCACAACACATCCAGTTTATAATAATGCAAAAAACAACTTTATCAGTTGTGACCCTGACTGTGTATCTCAAAGGGTCACTCACAGCAATATAACGATCTACAGATATAATAAATAAATTACCAAAAGATGCCGTAACAACCATAAAAATAATAAATAAAAATAGAGAACAGAATGTCTCTCCAAAGTACCAGCATGATTCTATGAATCTGATGCCCATTAATGGTATAACAATCAGTCCCACAATCAGGTCGGCCACAGCCAGAGAGAGAATGATCAGGTTGGTTGGAGTTTGGAGCTGCTTGAAGTGAGAGATGGAGATGATCACCAGCAGGTTCAGAAACACAGTGAACACTGATAATAAAGAAATGAAAACATACAAAACAATGTATTCCACTTCAGGTTTGATATCTTTGAAACATGATAAATTGTTGTCTGGAAAGCAATATTGGATTTCTTGACTGATGTCCTCCTCCATCATACCCATGTCAAACATTTTCACAGCTGATTATATCCTCATATGTAGCCTGGCCCTGTGCACCCCGTTCTTCATCAAAAGACCGCTTTGAAGCTGTGGTATAATGTTCAAGCTGTCAGTTTGACTTTCTGCCTTCCTTTACTGACTCAACTCTAATTTAATAACATATAGAAAGGGACAACCAATTAAATGAGTGGTTTGATTATACTGCATTAAACCCACCTACAATTTAAATATTCAAAGCATCCCATGAGGACCTTGATGATGTGTATTAGGGGTGTAACGGCACACAAAAATGACAGTACAGTACAGCAAGAGGTAAAAAAATAAACTTACTTGTTGCTATAATATTAAAGGATACAATTAACAACAGAGCCCTAAATTCAATTGCTATTTATTTTTAGATATAATAATCAACACTCACTAGTTGTATGTTGTATGCAAACATGTAAAATGCATATAAGGCAGTTTTTGCATTAACTTCTAAATCTTATGATAACATTACGTTTCTACTCCAATTCATTGTTAAAATATATTCATATACACAGTGGCCGTTATCGTCTCAGAGGTGTAAATGAGCTGGCAAGAAAGCGGATCTAGATGCAGGAATGGTTTAATAAAACACATAGAAAACACTAGGAACAACGACACAGAAGGAAACACCACACATAACACCTACAACGACTAGAACTCAAGTGAAACACAAGCACTATATATACACAAGGAAGACTAGCTTAACAAGATAACAAGGGGGTGTGGTAAATGGAAACACCTGGGGAACCTAATCAACATGAAAAACTACAAAAACTACAAAGCAGGACATAAGACAGGAAATACCTAAGTGTCCACAAACAAGGAATACATGACAGACATAACTTGTTTTCATGACAGATTTATTTAAACATAGGCTTACATTAAGCATACATATTAAATAATGAAACCAGGTTAAGTAAAATATAAACAATATATAGGCTAATAGCGAACTAATGAGCTGTGAATGAATTGCCTCAGAAACATTTACCTCAGAAATGTAATGCTACATGACATATTGTTCACAAGCTGATTTATTGATATCTTTCAACCATTGAAATACTGATTGAGCGATTACACAAGATACGTTTCAGTAAGTTGTACAGTACTGTATCTTTCAAAATAGCTTTGTGGTTCATTTTTATTCTGTAACTGGAATTAAAGAGGAAGTGATGGTCGTGTTCACTTGTGCTCCACGCTGCTGCTTGAACTGAGGCGCATCTATACAGTGATCGGTCATGCCACATCAAAGAGTGTCAAAACGGCATTTATTGTTTGAATTTCATGATAAAATGGACAGAATTTGAGAGATGAGACTTTGTTTCTCATAGAAAGTAACAAAACACAGAGCTTATTGCTATTATTGGTGGTTAAAGGTGGTTAATGGGCTACAACTCTGTATTCATTGGTTTACATGTGTACCATGTAAAAAAAGGGTGTACTCACACTAGGCACGGTTGCCTTGTACCGTGCCCTGGCGCAATTATCCCCCCTCCCCACTCACCTGCTGGCCTGCACTTACACTGCACTTAACGTTCTGAGCTAGAGCACGCTTATGTTATTTGCAATGCAACTTTTTGTTTAATAGATTTATCAGTTTCACTTGATTGTGCTGCATGTATCAGAAGATTATTACGGAGGCAGCTTTTTTACGGAGACAGAATTTGCAGTTTTACTTAAAAAAAATACAATTCCGGTTCATCAATAAGGGGAGAACCTGACCAGTTATAAAGCTAAATATAGTCGATGATGACGTCATTATTGAACAAATAAAGGCTGTTCACACAGAATGTGCTTTTCCATTCCAATGACCTACTTTTCCATTGTTTTTCTATGTAAACACACGCTAGACAGACATGTATGACCGTCGCGCTCCCATCTTGCATCTTTTGCAATGTCTCATGCATGACATGGCATTCTAAAAATGTGGCGCTCAAGTTCAAATCAGTTCAACTTTTAAAAAGTGCATTTAAAAATTCTGTGCATTTCGAGACCTTGCGTTTTTCCCCCATTCCACTGCCCGCGTCTTGCATTTTTGAAAGAAAAAATGCATTCTGTGTCAACAAGCCCTAAGTTTGAACCTCGTGCTGTGACTGGAAAATGGGTTGCCTTGTGCACGGCATATGACACTGCCCACAAATATTGCTCCTATATAACAGCTTATTTTTATCAGTTCTTTTGTCTTTGGGTCATTATATTTCTCGCAGATTTCTGCTCGTTCTATATCAGATGCATATAAAGTAGCATAGTAAAGCTTACATTTATATGAATGCATTAGTGAGAAAGCGATTGTATGTGAATTAATTCTACCTGGCAGCTTCTCTGTACAAATAGTAACTAAAACCCACAGCTTCACTAAGAAATATACACTAGAACTTTTCAGTTTCTAAGCTATTTTACTGATAAATCACAGAACAGTGCTGACAATATATTTCTGCGCTACTGAATGATTCTGTGAGCATGCGCGATCTGCGCGCTACTGTCTGTGTGTGCGTAATACAGCAGCGCAGTTTAGAACAGCAATTAACTTACATGTACAATAAGCTGTTTTGCTTTCATCCGATCAATATTGAGAATCCAAATGGTATAATCAAACATATCTTGTGAAGCACTCTTGGAGTATGCATTTGTTTGTCATTAACTGTTGGATACGGAGAGTAAATGTGGACTTCAAAGATTTCTTATCCTGCTGCGCCCTCTATAGGCCATCACCAGCTACTAGTCGACATCATGCTTAAAGCGTCATGGCATGAGCGTTAAAGTCGACTAGTCGATGCAACCCTAAAATATACTTGAATTAATTTAATTAATTGAAAAGTGTTCTATCCAAGTAGTAATAGCAGATGTTTGCTGTCGTAATGATGACAGTAGCACACACAAGAGTAGAAGCTATTCCATGCTAGGGCACAGTAAGTGTTCACACTACATGCATACTGCGCACGAACCCACCTCTTCAAGAGGGCCAAGATGCAGTACGGAGCGATCACACCAGTCAAACAAACCAGACTTTGGGGGTCAAACGTGCTCAGGAAAGGAAAAAAACAGTCTGACAGAAGAGCTGGAATAAAAATCATGTCAAAAGTTTACTTTGGGTCTATTTGCGTCTTTCAGTCTGTTCTGTTCTGCTTCTTTTTCTTTTTTTTTTCATAACAGGAACGGCGCTCATAGTACAAAACGTGTCTAGTTTTCTCAAGAATAAGACGAGGAAAAAATATCAGACACTGCTAATGTGTCAAACAAACCTTTCTGCAAGCCGTTCTGCTCTCTACCAGGTCTGCATACAGTTATTACTTAAATCTGTATTTATTTATTCTTAATATATATTTGAAGTGCTGCATTTCAATAGTCCCCCTTTAAATTATTTCATTTGATGTATACTTTACTTTTTTCACAATTATTTTCACGGATGATTTTCCAATTTTACACAGGTTGCCCCACTGTTTGTTTACATTGATTTTGTTGAACTTTACTGATTTCGAATAAACATTTATAAACTGTTACATGGGTAGATGGCATGAAATTTCAAGCAGTGTGACAAAACATGCTGTTCTAAAAGTATTTACCTTCTAAAAGTATATAAACAGCATAGAATTTCATCAAATACAAAGTAATAATCATAATTCGTAATTACACACACACACACACACACATATATATATAGAGAGAGAGAGAGAGAGATTATTTATCATCTGGGAAAATACTAAAATATTCTGATGATGGTTTGAATATATTTAAAGTCACAATGTGTTTAGCTGATATTCTAAACCATTTATAAAACAGAGCATAGATAAGTGGATTCATACAGGAATTCATGTACAAAATCCAGCACGTTACATGAAGTTCAACAGATTCTGTTGACTCATTTCCTTCAATAAGGGTGACTATGTAATACGGTATCCAACACATAAAGAAAACTGCGACAACAATTCCCAGAGTTTTTCCTGCCTTTCTTTGTGACCTGCTGACACCTGTGACAGAATTTACAACCTTGGCCTGATGCTTTGCAACACAGAATATTTTCACATATATAGACATGACTACTGAAGAAGGGGCAACAAAAGTGACTATGAGATCTGTGACAAAATGTTCAAACTTAAAAGAAACTGTACATTCTCCATAACACCTGTCGTGCGTCTCTGGATAAAACATAGTGTTGTACAAAATAATGACAGAATATATGCCACAACACATCCAGTTTATAATAATGCAAAAAACAACTTTATCAGTTGTGACCCTGACTGTGTATCTCAAAGGGTCACTCACAGCAATGTAACGATCTATAGATATAAAAAATAAATTACCAAGAGATGCCGTAACAACCATAAAAATAATAAATAAAAATAGAGAACAGAATGTCTCTCCAAAGTACCAGCATGATTCTATGAATCTGATGCCCATTATTGGTATAACAATCAGTCCCACAATCAGGTCAGCCACAGCCAGAGAGAGAATGATCAGGTTGGTTGGAGTGTGAAGCTGCTTGAAGTGAGAGATGGAGATGATCACCAGCAGGTTCAGAAACACAGTGAACACTGATAATAAAGAAATGAAAACATACAAAACAATGTATTCCACTTCAGGTTTGATATTTTTGAAACATGATAAATTGTTGTCTGGAAAGCAATACTGGATTTCTTGACTGTCGTACTCCACGATCCTCATGTCAAACATTTTCACAACTGATTATATCCTCATATGTAGCCTGGCCCTGTGCACCCCGTTCTTCATCAAAAGACCACTTTGAAGCTGTTGTACAATGTTCAAGCTGTCAGTTCGACTTTCTGCCTTCCTTTACTGACTCAACTTTTATATAAATGTGCAGAAAACAGGGACATCCAATTAAATGTGAGCTTTGATTATACTGCATTAAACCCACCTACTATTTAAATATTCAAAGCATGCGATGAGGAATTTGATGATGTGTATGTGTATGTGAATGTGTAAGGCTTTAAAGGGTTAGTTCACCCAAAAATGAAAATTCTGTCATTAATTACCCTCATGTTGTTCCACACCTGTAAGACCTTCGTTCATCTTCAGAACATAAATTAAGATATTTTTGATGAAATCCAAGAGCTCTCTGACTCCTCCATAGACAGCAATTTAACTACCACTGGCAAGGCTCAGAATGGTAGTAAAGACATTGTTAAAATAGTCCATGTGACTACAGTGGTTCAACCTTAATTTTATAAAGCGACAAGAATACTTTTTGTGTGCAAAAACAAAACAAAAATAACAACTTTATTCAACAAATGTGTCTCTTCCCTGTCAGTCTCCTATGCTGTTCACGTTCAGCCCTTCTGGGTTCTACGTCAGAACGCAGACTCATTATTGGCCAGCTCCTGCGTCAACATCACGCGTATGCGTCGTGGTGGTCATGTGTACAGTGTTGGCCAATAATGAGTCGCTGTTCTGATGTAGAACCTAGAAGCGCTGAGCGTAAACAGACTTTTAAAAATGGTGGTTAAAATAAAATTCTGCGTGGAGTCAGCCAATCAAAATGCTGTGTGAACTCAACCAATCAGCATGTTCAGTGCCCAAGTCCCACCCCCGAAAGTACCTGAACTTTGAAAAAGTACTACCTCACGAGCAGGGACTTTTTCAGAGGGGAATTTTTACCTGAAACTTTATTTAGACCCTGATTCCTGCGGTCGAAACACACCGAGTACCACCCCAAAGTCCCTAGTTCCTGGGGAAAGTTCCTGCAGTGGAAACTGAGCTATAGTCTGACAGAAATGCTGGGAAAAAAATCATGAAAAGCTTACTTTGGGTCTATTTGCGTCTTTCAGTCTGTTCAGTGTTAAACAGCTTTTTTTTCCACAACAGAAATAGCACTCATAGCACAAAATGTGTCTAGTTTTCTCAAGAATAAGACGAGGGGAAAATATCAGACACTGCCAATGTGGAGACACAAAGAGTGTGCAAGTCTTTGTGTCAAACAAACCTTTCTGCTCTTTAACAGGTCTGCATATACAGTTATTACTTAAATTTATATTTATTATTCTTAATATATATTTTAAGTGCTATGTTTCTATAGTCCCTATTTAAATTATTTCATTTAATGTGAACTTTACTTTTTTCACATTTATTTTCACAGATGTTTTTCCAAATTTGCACAGGTTGCCCCACTGTTTGTTTATATTGATTTTGTTGAAG
Organism: Ctenopharyngodon idella; assembly: GCF_019924925.1. Taxonomy (NCBI): domain Eukaryota; kingdom Metazoa; phylum Chordata; class Actinopteri; order Cypriniformes; family Xenocyprididae; genus Ctenopharyngodon; species Ctenopharyngodon idella. Next base: position 43,925,514 of record NC_067229.1, read on the forward strand.
TTTATTGATTTTGAATAAACATTTATAAAAAAGTTACGTGGGTAATTGGCATGAAATTTCAAGCAGTGTGACATGCTATACTACTTCTAAAAGTATTTAAATTCTAAAAGTATACAAACAGCATAGAATACAAAGTTATAAATAATATATATATATATATATATATATATATATATATATACACACACACACACACATGTATATGTATATGTTATATAAATTGATCATTTATCCTCCTGGAAAATACTGAAATATTCTGATGATGGTTTGAATATATTTAAAGTCACAATGTGTTTAGCTGATATTCTAAACCATTTATAAAACAGAGCATAGATAAGTGGATTCATACAGGAATTCATGTACACAATCCAACATGTTACATTAAATTCAACTGATTCTGTTGACTCATTTCCTTCAATAAGGATGACAATATAGTATGGTATCCAACACATAAAGTAAACCATTACAACAATACCCAAAGTTTTTGCTGCCTTTCTTTGTGACCTGCTGACACCTGTGACAGAATTTACAACCTTGGCCTGATGCTTTGCAACACAGAAGATTTTCACATATATAGACATGATCACAGAAGAAGGGGCAACAAAAGTGACTATGAGGTCTGTGACAACATGTTCAAATTTAAAAGAAACTGTACATTCTCCATAACACCTGTCGTGTGTCTCTGGGTAAAACATAGTATTATATAAAATAATGACAGAATATATGCTTGAACACAGCCAGTTTATAATAATGCAAAAAACAACTTTATCAGTTGTGACCCTTACTGTGTATCTCAAAGGGTCACTCACAGCAATGTAACGATCTATAGATATAAAGACTAAATTACCAAGAGATGCTGAAACAACCACAAAAACAATAAATAAAAATAAAGAACAAAATGTCTCTCCAAAGTACCAGCATGATTCTATGAATCTGATGCCCATTATTGGTATAACAATCAGTCCCACAATCAGGTCAGCCACAGCCAGAGAGAGAATGAGCAGGTTGGTTGGAGTGTGGAGCTGCTTGAAGTGAGAGATGGAGAAGATCACCAGCAGGTTCAGAAACACAGTGAACACTGATGCTAAAGAAATGAAAATATACAAAATAACATACTCCACTTCAGGTTTGATATCTTTGAAACATGATGAATTGTTGTCTGGAAAGCAATACTGTATTCTTTGCCTGTTGTGCTCCATAATTCTCGAGTCAAACATTTTCAAAGTTGAATACATCCTCATCAACAGACCACTTTGAAGCTGTGGTACAATGTTCAAGCTGTCAGTTTGACTTACTGTCTTCCTTCACTGACTTGACTCAATATATATGTACAGAAAAAAGGGACATCCAATGAAATGTGAGGTTTGTTTATACTACATTAAACCCACCTACTATTTAAATATTAATAGCATTCAGTGACTACGTTTACATGTGCACCAATAATGTGATTATTTCCAATAATCAGAGTATGGACTTAATCGCAGTACAATGTTTACATGACCCAAGCAAACCTTGTCACCCATTTACATGGAATTTTCATTCTAATTATTCGCTAAGAATTGTAGTTATTTTTAACACAATTATTCACATACCTCAATGCACAGCACAAATGACAGTAAATAAACTTTTGCAGGGCTTTATGGTAAGGTTCAGATTACTTGCCCTGCCAAAATTCACTAGCCCCATCACAAAAAAATTAATAAATGACGAATACTAAACGCTTTTCCACCATTGGGTCAAATGGTGAGAACGTTAAGGAACAGCTCCAGTTGTATTTCCACTTAAGCCTGGTACGGCACGGCACGATTACAATTCTCAGCATGGTTGGCTAACCGTGCAGCTAGAATGCGTGAAGTGACGTCGCAACTCAGGAGTGTTCACTTGTCTGTTGCCTGGCTACCAATTTATCTTTAGCTGGCTAAGCGTGCTATATGAGCAATTTAATAATAAAATGAAAAGAAATCTCTGATCACCCTACATAGTGGCTTTTGTTTTTGTTGATTGACACATTTAACCTTGTATTCTAAGAAAAATAGCAGTCGTTTACTGCTATAGAACATGAAGAGCATACAAAACTACATCAAACCAACCACAAGTGAAGAAAATAAGATAATATACTCCAATTTTATCATCTCTATAACAATCTTCTATCACGCTATATTAAAACTCTGGAGTATTGATAGTACCCATGAAATAAAAGTCTACAAAAGGAGGTAGGGTTTTTTGCCTTTTTGCTTCTAAACTCTGGAATAGCCTTCCTGATAATGTTTGGGCTCAGACAAACTCTCTGAGTAAATCTAGATTAAAGACACATCTCTTTAGTCAAGCATTCACATAATGCATCTCTAACCTTGTAGTCCAGTTATATCTAATGAAATAGTAACAAATTCACTTGATAATATTTTGCCTGAAATGCTCTGACATATATTCATACTCAAATGAATTAGTATGACATGACAGAATACTGACTAAATGTGAAGGATATTTTTGTGATAAAAAATGTGTTCATATGAACAATTTAAAACAAATTGCACTTTTGATAATAGCCAAGTTTGGTTTAAATGTATTTGTAAATGTAAAATTCTAATTTATTTTTACGTAACGAAAGATATATATATATATATACACAGTATATATATGTTTGTATGTATATACAGTGTATGTATACTTAAAAAGATGTACATGTAAAATGATATCATTAGATATCATCATAGTGGGCGGTAGATGGGTTGGCCAGTCTGATCAGTCACTGTATAAATGAAAGGACAGTAAGGAGAGCAGAACAAACTCCTAACAGGAGGAGACTCAATCATGGCCTATGAGACAGAGGATCATGAGACTCAATACTGCTTTCCTGCCATCAACTCATCATGTATCAAGGAAAAACGCTCCAGACATGAATATAATTTCATGTATGTGTTTTTTTCATTGCTGTCAGCATGGACTGTGTTTCTGAACCTGCTGGTGATCATCTCCATCTCTCATTTCAAGCAGCTTCACACTCCAACCAACCTGATTATTCTCTCTCTGGCTGTGGCTGACCTGCTTATTGGACTTATTGTCATGCCCTTAGAGGCCACCAGGCTGATTGAAACATGCTGGTACTTTGGAGACACTTTCTGCAGACTGTTTTTAATAATCATGGGACTTCTCTTCTCAGCATCTCTCAGTAATTTAGTTTTAGTTGCTGTTGATCGTTATGTGGCTGTGTGTCACCCTTTTCTGTACCCACAGAAAATAACCACAACTAAAACTTTAATTATTGTCTGTATTTTCTGGGTTTGCTCTTCAGTGTATAACACTGCAATAGTTATGAGTGTCTCACACAAAAAGTATGCATGTTATGGAGAATGTACAATTATGATTACTTTTGACTGGTCAGTCTCTGATCTGTTCTTGTCTTTCTTGTTTCCTTGTACCCTGATCATAACTTTATATTTGAGAATATTTTATGTTGCACATCAGCAAGTGAAAGTTATAAACTCTCTGGTGAAGACTGGAAAACATGTAACTGAAGGTTCAGTGAGGAGGAAATCTGAAAGAAAAGCTGCTCTCACATTAGGAATCATTGTCACAGTTTATCTATTTTGTTGGATTCCTTTCTTTATTTTGTCCCTAACAGAAAACACAGAAATGGCTTCTACCACAGCCTATATATTATTATGGATTTTGTATATTAACTCAGGTCTGAATCCTCTTATCTATGCTTTCTTTTACCCCTGGTTTAAAATGTCAGTTAAACACATTTTAACTCTTAAAATATTCAAGCCAGCATAATATCTTTTTGACTTGACCATAATAATGAATAGGATTTACTGACATTCATTTCTCCTCAATGGGAAAAAAATCGTAAGAATAGAAGTTGTGCCAGTTCATTAATCACAATCCTATGATGTTATACAAGGAATCATAAGAGAAAACCCTAACTCTAGCCCTAACCCTGTGGATCAATATTAAGATCTGCTTTGAGTGAATCTGATAGCACAAAAGTTATATGATTCATTAATTAGTGAATGATATATTTATTTGCTGAGAACTACGTTCAGAACTAAGTTCAGAACTATGTTAGAAAATATATATGTACTTCTCCAATCTATGAAATGTTAGCTTAGTAACTATGATCATTTGCACATCTGTAGAAAAACTTTAAAGGGTTAGTTCACCCAAAAAATGAAAATAATGTCATTTATTACTCACCCTCATGTCGTTCCACACCCGTAAGACCTCGTTCATCTTCGAAACACAAATTAAGATATTGTTCATGAAATCCGATGGCTCAGTGAGGCCTCTATTGAGAGCAAAGCCATTCAAACTCTCAAGGTCCATAAAGCTACTAAACAATATCAACAATATCTTAATTTGTATTCAGAAGATGAACGAAGGTCTTACGGCTGTAGAATGACATGAGGGTGAGTAATATATGACATTATTTTCATTTTTGGGTGAACAAACCCTTTAAGCTCAATGTAATGTTGTATTTATTTTGGTATATGAATACATTTCACTAGCATAAATTACTACTGGTTAACTGAATGAGAAAGATGCCACTGACCTGTATCATATTTATTATAATCATTTTCTTTAAAATGGATTTTAAAATAATTAAAGAGAAAAGATGTAATCTATATTAAATTTTTAATTAAATGTAAAGAAGACGCATATATGAGTCTGAGCCATCAGCTGATAGAACAATTGTTTGGTTAATTAATCAAAAAAATAATAAACATTTACTAAACTGCTATGTTGCATCAGAGTGGGCAGTAGACGGGTTAGCCAGCCTGACCTAAACTACAAGTATATTGGTATTAATCAAAATATGGCATTGTTTCTTTAATTCTCACACTCTATACAGAGAGTTCACCCAAAAATGAAAATTCTGTCATCATTCACACAAAAGACAATATGAAGAACCCTGAGGCTTAAACAACATTCGACCGACTGACATTCATTGTACGGGGGAAAAAATTACTTTTCAAAATATCTTTTGTATTACAAAAGTCAAGTTTGAAACAACATAAGGGGGAGTGAATGATGACAGACTTTTCATTTTTGGGGTCAACTAACCCTTTAGGCTTGCTCTCAAAGAGATTTCTTGCCCTATGCTGAAAAAATAAATAGAACAAACAGTTGTGGTGACTAGGTGGTACTTGGATGTCATAAAACTTGGATGTCAATCATTGTGGATCCACTGTTCCACACAATATAACAACAACAATCATATTAAATGGACTTTTTTTAAATAATTAGGAAAATTAGAGTCTAGAGCAGTTGGCTATTCTGAATCGCATATACTGGAAGAAAGGTAACTGAATAAATTATCTACAAAAAGATGATGCCATGATGTTATAGTGTTATTACAATAGCAATATTTCTTATTTTGTATAATAATTTTATTTAGTAATTATAATAAAAAAAGACTGCAAGCAGCAATTATCAGGGCCAAAAAGGAACAATGAGACATGCAAGTATGGCTGGGAGTTTCAGAAAAACTGTAACTACAGACGTTTTTAGATTAATTTAGTCAAAATGGCTGAAAAATCACAAATACAGTCACTGTAATATAATTAACTTGCTTATTACTTTTGACCAATAGGTGACGCTGTTACCAAATTGATGTTGTGGTCAGTGTGAGAAGACAATGACTCGTACAAAGTTTGCTGTAAATATGCCAAAGCACCGCAGAGTTACAGCTTCAGAATCAGCTTGACCCCATGCCATCAAATTTGTTCATGCATTGTTTGAGAACGGTTTGGTCAATCAAAAAGCTTTTGACAACTTTTTGCCGACATGGGCTGAAGATGGTCTGAGCTGATTTTGGTGAAAATCGGACCAAAGGTCTAGAAGGATCTTAGAAAAGTGGGTTTTCAAAAAAATTCAACATGGTGGAGAGCAAGTTCGACGAAATATGGTATAACTGGTATCATTGTTCTTGGTATAACTCAAAGAATCTATAAAGGCCAGTTTCATTAAAATAGGCAAAATTATTTAAAAGGTTTATTTATTTATTTTTTTGACCAGAAGGTGGCGCTGTTCCAAACCTTTTTGAATACCTTCAGGGAATGGTATGCATTCATAAAATACAGCATTTTATGACAAAATAAAAAATGGCCGACACCCAAAATGGCCGACATTTTTAAGCAAACCGTTCAGAAGTTATTAGCAAAAAATAGTTTTCTTTCACTGTGCCGAAACGCTGCATGTAGCCTCTGGTCATGCTTGTGATGACATGTATCAAGACTCGATCCAATTTGACATGCTCTTCGTCATATTCGGCCACGCATTACTCGAGAACAGTTGGGTTTATCAAAAAGCTTTAAAAACTTTTTGCAAGCAAAGTCTGAAGATGATATGATTCAATTTTTGTGAAAATCAGACAAACCATCTATAAGGAGTTTGAAAAAGTAGGTTTTTCTGAAAATTCAAAATGGTGGAAACATTTTCATGACAGAAAAATAATAAATGCTAAAATTAATTTATGGAGACATTCTTTTTTTTTGTATCTCACAGATTTCACACTTTGTTAGTTTGGTTGTTTAACTTCATTTGACATTTATTTGCATGGATACATTAAATTCAGTTAATCAAAAGTGGTAGGTCAGGTCACTGACCCATGACTCATCAACAAAGAAAAGCTGTTGCATCAGTCTGTTATGTGTGTTTGCCCATGTTTTTCACACTTTTAATGAATGGTTCAGTTAAGGATCATCTCTGTAATCAGCAGAGATTTTAAAAGCACCCTCAGGGGCACATTTTGTAAATAACATGCCATAACCATAATTGGTCTTCAGAGTGTACTGTAATTGATTTACTCAGATGTTCATTTCATCTAATCATGAGGGGTCACTGCCTAATGTTTAAGGCTTTGATCTACTAACTGAAAGGCTCTTACTTTAGTCCCGTGAAGAACAACGGGAATCATGTGGCATCTCTGGCCTTATATATCTAGTGGTTCATAATCAATTAATGCCAAGCCCAACATTAAGGCATTTACAAACATCACTACTCATCTCATATCAAAAAAACTTTGCAACATGTCCACATTATGAACAGTTTTGGCTGTTCATAAACAAATTCAAGCATAGTAAAAGAAAAAAAACTTTCTGCCACACCTGCTGATGACCAGTGACTTATATAATATTATATGACTTATATAATAAAACAAAGATAGATACAATTGAAATTAAAGCTGCAAGCAGCAATGAAAGGGCCCTTGCACCCATGCCACCGCCACCCGGTGGCTTTAGGAAAACAGAGCACGGTGGGCAATATGCATTTCAGTATATAAATATAGGACGACTACATCAGTCATTTGTATTTGCCACACTTCATGCTACCATATGGTGGTGATATGACTATAACTAAATTTTGCTGTGTAGTTGTCTTCAGGCCAGGGCACTTATCAAATATGAATTTTGAGGCAGATTGGACAATGTATGCTTGAGTTACAACAACTTCCTTTTTCATGACAATAATAGCATGCTTTAGCACTCAGCTAAGTGTTGCTAGCATGTTTAGCACATTGAATATTTTAGTATGTTGCTAGTAGTGCATCACGGTGGTAAACACATCACTTCCTGTTGCCAGTGGGTGGCGCCATTACTATAACTGAATATTGTCATGTATGCCTGAGTTACAACAACTTCCTGTTTTGTGGTGTTAATCGCATATACAGGTGCTGGTCATATAATTAGAATATCGTGAAAAAGTTCATTTTTTTATTGTAAATTATTTTAAAAAATGAAATTTTCATATATTCTAGATTCCCTACATGTAAAGTAAAACATTTCAAAAGTTTTTTTTTGTAAATTTGTTGATTAGAGCGTACAGCTAATGAAAGTCCAAAATCCAGTATCTCAAAATATTAGAATATTTACATTTGAGTTTCATTAAATGACCATCCCTACAGTATAAAATCCGGGTATCTTTTGTTTTTTGAAACCACACTAATGGGGAAGACTGCTGACTTGGCAATGGTCCAGGAGACAATCATTGACACCCTCCACAAAGAGAGTAAGTCACAGAAGGTCATTACTGAATGGGGTGGCTGTTTACAGAGTGAAATATCAAAGCATATTAAATGCAAAGTTGACTGGAAGGAAGAAATTGGGTAGGCAAAGGTGCACAAGCAACAGGGATGACCGCAAGCTTGACAATACTGTCAAGTAAAGCCGATTCAAACACTTGGGAGAGCTTCACAATGAGTAGAATGAAGCCGGAGTCAGCACATCAAGAGTCACCACACTCAGACATCTTCAGGAAAAGGACTACCAAGCCACTTCTGAACCAGAGACAATGTCAGAAGCATCTTACCTGGGCTAAGGAGAAAAAGAACTGGACAGTGAACAGTGGTCGAAAGTCCTCTTTTCAGATAAAAGTAAATTTTGCATTTCATGTTGAAATCATGGTCCCAGAGTCTGAAGGAAGACTGGAGAGGCACAGAATCCAAACTGCTTGAAGTCTAGTGTGAAGTTTCTGAAGTCAATAATGATTTGGGGGGGGCGTGACGTCTGCTGGTGTTGGTCCATTGTGTTTTATCAAGTGCAAAGTCAATGCAGCCATCTTCCAGGAGATTTTGAAGCACTTTATGCTTCCATCTGCTGACAAGCTTTATGGAGATGCTGATTTCCTTTTCCAGCAGGACTTTAGCACCTGCCCACAGTGCAAAAACCACTTCCAAGTGGTTTGCTGACCATGATATTACTGTGCTTTATTGGCCAGCCAATATGCCTGACCTGAATCTATGGGATATTTTTAAGAGAAAGATGAGAAACAGTCGATTCAACAATATACAGATGATCTGAAGGCTCAATAGTGCCTCAGCAGTGCCACAGGCTGATCACTTCCATGCCACACTTCACTGATGCAGTAATTTGTGCTAGGAGCAAGTCATTTGCTGTAATATGTCCTGCCGATCAAGTATTGAGTGCACAAAAGAACATACTTTAAAGAACTTTAACTTTTCTGTTTTGCAAATCCATTTTTTGATTGATTTTAGGAAATATTCTAATATTTTGAAATACTGGATTTTGGACTTTCATGAGCTGTACGCTCTAATCATCAAAATTTTAAAAAAAAACTTTTGAAATGTTTTACTTTACATGTAGGGAATCTAGAATATATGAAAGTTTCATTTTTAAAAATAATTTATAATAAAAAAATGAACTTTTTGATGATATTCTAATTATATGACCAGCACCTGTACATTAACACTTAGCCAATTGTTGCATGATTTAACGTGTTTCTAGCATGTTTGGTACTTCATTTTGCTCCCACTGACTTTTTTTGTAGGTATTAGACTGTTATGATCGTTATGATATGTGTGTGTTTTTGTTTTGTTTTTGTAAACATACTCGATAATGTCTGAACGTTAAAACAACAATTACGATATTATCGTAGACGATATATATCGCATACCCCTATGATGCAGCACTGCAGTCTATGATCCATTAGGCAGTCCTTATTGTCGAGCCCTGCATTTTCATTTTTGGTCCGGACCAAAAGAACCAAGAGAACCAGACTACAAGTGTGAACACACATTTACTCAGCCTCATGTCATTCCAAAACTGAATGACTTTCTTTCATCTGTGGAACATAAAATAATATATACTGAGAAGTGTGTTTTTGTCCATACAAAGGAAGTCAATGGTCTCCAAAGTTGTTTGGTTCCTAATATTGTTCAACATATTTTGTGTTCTGCAAAAGAAAGAAATGCATACTGGTTTGGAACCAAATGATTGATTAAGTGCATGTTTAAAAAAAAAAGGAAGGAAGAAAGGAAGGAAGGATTGATTGATTGATTAAGTGCATGTTTAAAAAAAAAAGGAAGGAAGGAAGGAAGGAAGGAAGGAAGGAAGGAAGGATTGATTGATTAAGTGCATGTTTTAAAAAAGAAAGCTGCAGCATCAGATTGGTAGGTAGATGGGCTGGCCAGTCTGTCAAACAACTGTATAAATGAAAGGACAGTAAGGAGAGCAGAACAAACTCCTAACAGGAGGAGACTCACTCATGGCCTATGAGACAGAGGATCATGAGACTCAATACTGCTTTCCTGCCATCAACTCATCATGTTTCAAGGGAAAACGCTCCAGTTATGATTACTATTTCATGTACATGTGTTTTTCACTTCTGTCAGCATGGACTGTGTTTCTGAACCTGCTGGTGATCATCTCCATCTCTCACTACAAGAAGCTTCACACTCCAACCAACCTGATTATTCTCTCTCTGGCTGTGGCCGACCTGCTTATTGGACTTATTGTGATACCCATAGAGGCCATTAAGTTGATTGAGACGTGTTGGTACTTCGGAGAAACTTTCTGTAAACTATTTATGTTAATCATGGGACTACTTTTATCAGCATCTCTCAGTAATTTAGTTTTAATTGCTATTGATCGATATGTGGCTATCTGTCACCCTTTACTGTACCCACAGAAAATAACCATGACTAGAATGATAATTATTGTCTGTTTTTGCTGGCTTTTTTCTTCAACTTATAATATTGCAATTGTAGTAAGTATCTCACACAGAACAGATGCATGTTATGGTGAATGTAATGTTATGCTTACATTTGAATGGAGAGCAATTGATTTAATATTTTCCTTCCTGTTTCCTTGTGCCCTGATCATAACTTTACATTTGAGGATATTTTATGTCGCACAAAAACAAGTGAAAGTTATAAACTCTCTAAAGGGTGGTAAATGTGTAATGGAAGGTTCAATAAGGAGGAAATCTGAGAGTAAAGCTGCTCTGACATTAGGAATCATTGTGGCAATTCATCTGCTTTGCTGGATTCCATACTATATCTTGACTCTAACTGAAAACACAGCAATCCCACCCACTGTACTGTATTGTCTAATATGGGTCTTATACATTAACTCATGTCTGAATCCTCTTATCTATGCTTTATTTTACCCCTGGTTTAGAAAATCTGTTAAACACATTATAACTCTTAGAATATTTCAGCAAGCATCCTCTCGGCTTAATATTTTTACAGATCGTCATTCATGATATTTTTAACACAATTTGTGCTTCAAACTGGTGAAGCAATTCCTTATAAAGTGCACCATATATTGTCATTTAGAACTTATTTTAGATTATTTTAATAGGCTAAATAATCCATAACTAATCTACGTACCAAATAAATAAATGTAACTTTTTGCAAATGTAACAAAACAAACATGTTAATGTTTTATCAAATTGTCAGGAATCTTAATTATCCTGATCATATACATGATGCTATTCATATTATATCAACTAATTATAACATCCATGTACATGTGCATCTCTAATTAGGTTCAAATCATTAAATAAGGAATAAAATTGAAATTTAGCAGGTGTCAATTTGTTACTTGCACATTACTCGACATCACAAAGCCTTCATTTAAAATTTCATTCTTCATAAAAATTCTAATCTTCACAAGAAACACCTACATATACTATATCATTTTGCATTAATTCTGCATTAAAATCTTCCCAGGCCAAGTGGGTTTCTTAATAAATGGACAGAGTATCCCATTTAAAAGAGATTACTAGATGCCAGTAAAACCAAAATAGGGCCTTTACAGTTCCAGGTCTTCACATCTAATTTTGATAAAGCTTCACAGTCATTTGTGGAACTATTTATTCTATCTATTTCTATATGCTTTAATTCAATGTAAGTGAGTAGTCTGAGTTAACAGTACCATTGCGCCATCTTCTTTCTTTTTTTTTTCTTTCTTTTTTTTATGGTAAAACAAACAACAACAAAAAAACTACTATGCCATTATAGAACTTCAGAGTGGGCGGTAGATGGGTTATTCAGTCTGATCCAGACACTATAAATGGAAGGACAGTAAAGAGGGCAGAACAAACTGCTAATAGGAAGAAACCACTCATGGCCTATGAAACAGAGGATCATGAGACTCAATACTGCTTTCCTGCCATTAACTCATCATGTATCAAGAAAAATGCTCCAGACATGAATACAATATCATGTATGTGTTTGTATCACTGCTGTCAGCATGGACTGTGTTTCTGAACCTGCTGGTGATCATCTCCATCTCTCACTACAAGAAGCTTCACACTCCAACCAACCTGATTATTCTCTCTCTGGCTGTGGCCAACCTGCTTATTGGACTTATTGTGATACCCAAAGAGGCCATCAATATAACTGAGATGTGCTGGTACTTTGGAGACTTTGGAGACTATTGTGTGGAGTGTTTATAAAAATCCTTGGATTGCTCCTATCAGCATCTCTCAGTAATTTAGTTTTTATTTCTGTTGATCGTTATGTGGCTGTGTGTCACCCTTTACTGTACCCACAGAAAATAACCACAACTAAAACTTTAATTATCATCTTTCTCTGTTGGTTTTGTTCCTTAGCTTACAACACTGCCATTGTAATAATAAATATTTTGACACTTTTCACACAACAGATGTATGCTATGGAGAGTGCCCTTACATGAGTTTGGCTGGAGAGCCAGTGACCTGATCTTGTCCTTTGCGTCTCCTTGTATCACAATCATAACCTTATATTTGAGGATATTCTGTTACACAACGGCAAGTGAAAATTATTAAGTGTATCTTGATCTTGAGAGAGGAAGTACCATTGCTGTCTATGCAGGCTCGCTGAGCCATCGGATTTAATCAAAAATATCTTAATTTGTGTTCTGAACATGAACGAAGGTCTTACGGGTGTAGAACGACATGAGGGTGAGTAATAAATGACATTATTTTCATTTTTGGGTGAACTAACCCTTTAAAGACGTCCATCTAGCACACATTTACATAGAAAAACAATGGAAAAACAGAGCAGTGGAATGCAAAAACACATTCACTGTGAACTGCTTCAAAGCTACTGGTGAGCTATTCCATACTGTAACGTTTATATTTGCACTGGAACAGTGGATTGCGGCTGTAGTCCTCAGGAAAACACTATAATGCCTCGAATAATGCCTTTTCTTCACCTGTCCATGTCCACTCTTTGTGTGAGGAGGAGCTTCCTCAGCCTTGCTTTCACCTCTGACACAGAGAGTAGACAAGATGACAGAGGCAGTATGACTGACTAAAATGTTGGTGACATTCATTTTTTATGTAAACATATAAGGCAATATATCACGTCGCTAAAATTTATTGAGGTCATGTGCATATATCGTGCGACAAGTCGATATAGTAATCACAACAGGCCTACTTTTTTTTCAGGCAAGAGATTTACAAATGTGTCCAGAGATTACATGTATACTTTCCCAAGTGTCTGCAGATCTAATAATACTATGATTGTATGTAATATGATTGAAGTCTGATTATGTAACTTGAATACATATTAAAACTAAATTTGGGGAAAGTACAATTGTACTTCTTGTGTATAAAATGAATGTCAAATTTGCAATATGGCATTTCATAAGACAAGACAATTACTGGAAAAGCTTTATAAATGCAAATGTATTGAAGGTTTTAAGGTTTCAACAGATTTTATTTATTATCAACTGAGAAAATTTAATAGTTAAATTTGATCATTTAAATTATTAGGCATTTTTATTAATATATATATCTTTTTACTCACAAGCACCATTAAAACTCCAAACATTTGAAATCATTAATTCAGTTGTTTTTTAAATAAAAATAAATTAATTAATTAACTATAAAAGCAACTGTTTGTCATTCAATAATTTGACCTATAACAATAACCTCATCAGTTCCCATGACGTGTATATACTTTAGGTCAGTTTAAATTAAAGGAGACCTTCACTTTTAATAACAAAAATTAATTTGTAAAGTAGATCTAGGTTTACTGATTACAGTATCACCTCTTGAAATAAGTTAAATACAGCACAGGCACTACTGGGAAAACAGGAAACTATCCATATCATCACTCTAACTAATCCTTAGTCATTTCATCCCATTTGTCTTGATCTCATTTATTAAAAATTTTAATTAATCTTTAGTGTTGAAACCTGAGAAGTCTTAATGAAAGATTATCACTGATATAACACTACTTGAACATGACGAAAAAAAAGCAAAGTGACTTTTCACCATCACACTATCACAGTTCTTTGGCCTTTGCAGAGTAAAACAGACCAAAACTAACTTTAAAAAAGTCCATTTAGACACTACACATTTACATTGTGATTAACACTAGCAGCAATATTCTTTATGTCTAAACAAGATTTGTGCTTACATCAGTTTTCTTTGAGTTTGTATATTCTTAGAAAGAAGTTCTTTAGATGATCTTAGTCATTTGAAGGACTTTAAGACAACAAATGGAGAATGATAGTGACATTTCAAAACCATACATGCTACACAAAGATTGATATAATCTTTTCTTTCACAATGAAGATGATACTACTTGTTTGGAAACAGGTGAACTTAAGGAGATAAATGACCAAAAAATCATCATTTACTCAAACTCATTGTTCTAAATGTACGCATATGGAACACATAATTATATTTTAAAGAATGCTGAGATATTTCTCAAAATATGATATACTTCTTAAAGCGGTTTATGTTCCGGGGAAGAAAAAGGTTTGGAACAACATGGGGGTGAATAAATGACATAATTTTCATTTTGGGTTGAAATATACCCTTTATGTGTGCTTTACAGGCTTTACAGTCATGCAACAGCTTGAGATCATTTCTCTTCCAGGAATAGGTTGAAGTATTCTGATGAAGGTTCGAATATTTTCAGAGTCAAAATGTATTTTGCTGATATTCGAAACCATCTATAAAACATTGCATAAATAAGTGGATTCATGCATGAATTCATGCATAAAATCCAATACATTAAATTAATGACAAAGGAGTCACCTGTGTCTTGCCCAAGAGTAAGAGCAGCAAAATAATATGGTATCCAACATAGAAGATAAACCATTACAACAACACCTAAGGTTCTTGCAGCCTTTTTTTCTGACTTGGCATTTTTGTCTGTAAGTGAGTTGATATGCTTAGCTTGATGTTTTGCTACAAAGCAGATTTTCAGATATAAAGAAATTATTAAACAACAAGGTGTCACTAAAGTAACTAAGACATCTGTTATGATGTATCCCAACTTAATAAAAAGTACACATTCTCCAATACATGTATAATTTTTCTCTGGATAGAGTAAAGACTCATACAAAAGAAAAAAAGAATATATGCACGAAAATACCCAGTTTACAACAATAGAAAAAACTGCTCTGTTAATATTTACCCTTGATGTATATCGCAAAGGGTCATTCACAGCAATGTAACGATCCACAGATATAATAATCAAATTACCAAGAGATGCTGTAACAACCACATAGAAAATAAAAGGAAATATTGAGCAAAATATTTCTCCGAAGTACCAGCATGGCTCAATCAATTTGATGCCCTGTACTGGCATAAGAATCAGTCCCACAATCAGATCAGCCACTGCCAGAGAAAAGATCAGCACATTGGTTGGAGTGTGGAGCTGTTTGAAGTGAGCGATGGAGATGATCACCAGCAAGTTCAGAAACACAGTGAATACTGATATTGTAGAAATGAATATGTACACAATAATGTACTCGGCTCCAGATTTTACATTTTTGGTGCAAGACAAATTGTTGTTCGGAAAGCAGTAATGGATTGTTTCATTTTCCGTGTTTGTCGCACCCCAGTTAGACATATTGTCGACAGCTCAATTTTGAGTAGACTCTATGCTTCATCAGAGAACTATTACAAATCCATAAAAGGATGCTTGTCAGTTTGGCCTCCTGGAGCTCATCACTCTGTTATATACTTACAGAAAGCACAGAGACCACCCATTCAACATGACGTTTGATTATTCACCTTTCGACCCACCTACTAGTTAAATATTCATTGATGGGATTAATCTGATTTATACATTTTTTTAATTAATCTAATAATCTTTTCATAAAAGAGAATATCTCAGAGCTTCTTTTAGTTGTACGCATTAATTTAGTTGTACGCATTAAAGTATCTGTACTGACACACTTGCTGTAGGTTTGACGTAAACTACTATCAGAACAAATCTTTCCATTCCACTTGAATATTTATGCATGTTAATACACAATAAATTCTAATAAAATGAATCTTCAATGTAAATAAACATGTACAGTTTGCACAAAAAGGACAAAATTACAGTCATATTATTACTGTGCACTTTGCATTCCAATCATACTGCCATGCAAACTTTAAGCAAATTTTTTTTAAAAACTTTAAGCCGCGCGTCAAACTTTAAGCGGCGCGTCAAACCAAAAAAACGAACCCGAGGCGTTTTTTTAAAAAATGACGCCTGCCGTTTTTCGCGTCGGTGTGCACACACACATTGGCGATAATCACGCGCGACATTCGTCCCGGTGTGTAAGAAACATGCATAAAGGAGAAAAGGCACAGGACATGGTTGATGTTAAAAAAGAGGTTTAAAGCCACAAAAAAGTGCTCAATGCGGTAAATTAAATGTTGTCTGACACACACTCAAAGAGCGCACATATAAAATTGTCTCTTAGACAGCATGTGATCCTGAATGTTTTATTTCTTACATTTGATTATTCAATTTCTGTATTATTTCTTACTGGATAGCTAATGTACCTGAAAAACACAAGGCACTGTTTTTCATTTGTATCTTTCTTATATTGTCTTTGTCCTAATGTTTGTTATTTGCATTTTTGTTCTTATTTTTAATAACAGAGATAAAATAAAATAACAAAACTAACTATATGTTCTTAAATATTTTATTGTGAAAAATTACTCATATTGTGAAATAAGATTTGTCATATCTCCCACCTCTAGTAGGCATGAATTGTGTATTAACATTAATACAGCATGATGCACCAAAGAGTCTAGCAGACCACTGAATCAGCCTAAGGAATACTTCACTGAATCAACTCACCATATCTACTGAATCAACATGACAACTTCCATGACAATGCATTATCACTTATAATTAGGCTGCTCTTACGTGCTGTGCCACCAAGAAAGCAAAATATTTATTCTTTCTTTATACCAGTCTTTGTTCCTGGTTATTCTATTTTTTATAGCCAACATTGTACATTAGAAAACAGACAAATTAATACTCTCATCTGAATTGGCACCACCTTTACTCTGACATGGTTGGGCAATCAAGACAGAGACAGGCTATAGCCACTTTTCCACCGTCGGGCCAAACCGTTCTCATAACCATTCTGCTTAACAGCTCGATTCCGTGCTGATGCGGCCCAGCCAGTGCTGATATGGTTTTATTTTCCACTGTAGTGGGCTGGTAACAGAGCTCTTTGGGATGTGATACAAATATGTCAGTCACTGACTTGGTAACGCAAAAGTTTACAGATGATATGAGATTTAAGTAGCGACTGTGTTATGAAGAATAATTAGATATTTCTTTCAATCTTATTATTAACTTTGCTCAAATTGCACACTTGGCCAGCTACAGATAAACTGGCAGCCAGGCAACAGACAAGTGGCCAATCCTGAGTGGCGACGTCACTACACGCATTTACCAGCACGGTTCAGCACAACCGTGCTGAGAATTCTGGGCCGAGAACGGTTTGTAACCATGCCGTTCCGAACCAATCTCAAGTGGAACCGGAACCATTCTTAGAACCATTTGGCCGACAGTGGAAAAATGGCTTATGATGATTCGACAGTGTGGTACAGGGAAAGCATCTGTAATGATGATGAAGGTGGTTATGACACAAACAACAGCAACGGGCTCAGGCTGTTCAACTACACTCTCTCATTTTTTAAACTTTATATACATTAAGCTGCCTCAGAAAAATAGACAATCTTGTCTCCCATGCAACAAACACCCTGCTGAAGAAACAGACACTAAGATTAACTGAGATTGCAGCAACATGTATATTAACTGGCCATCTAACACAGAAACAACTAGTGTTACCCTCTAAATAAATAAAGGAAAAAAAACATGTGTAAACTTCATTATTTACTAGTTGTAGCTGAAATCTTGTGTTTATGCACACAGAAACATTCACAAATTCTTGTTTTCTGCCAAATATTCTAAAGTTTAAACCATACATTAAAGTGACACTTTTGTTTGTCTTGTACAAAGTTTGACTGACATTCTATGTGTTTTGGTGTAATAATGAGAAAGCCAGTCCCAATGGGAAAGGATCTCAGCTACAATCTCTATGCTAGCTCTGGTTGCATCAGCTCAAGACTGTTTACCTAACACCTTTGATTGTTAGGCTTCAACAGCATGTTTAATGAGACTTTGGATGACAAATGTCTGGGACAAGTGCAAACAGACTCTCAAGAGAGTTACACATTTTGTGTTGATTGGTCACAAGTGTTCACAGAATCATTGCATCATAAGTCAAGCACAGAGACACTAGAGACCATGTTGAACTTAATTTTAGACTTAAATTTAGGAGGAGACATCATTACAGATAGAAACATTTGTGATAGGTGCTAAAGAGCATAACACTCTAGAGCATAACACTTTGTCAGATAAATAACATGGTCAAAGTGTTAATTGGTCACAAAATGGAGTCATTATGTCATTAGTGTGGAAGGATTGAAAACAAGGTTCAACTTTGACCCTTTCCTTTAAACACTTACCTTCATGATGGAGTGGTTTGACAGGATTACTCAAATTACATTTTTGTCCTTTTCCTCTTAGAGATGATGAATCCACTGATTAACAATACATCTACCTACCTACTTTTCAGCCTGGGGCTCTCATGCCCACAGCATTCACATAGGGTTCCCACACCTACTGACCAATCACTTGCAATGATTTTTCCAACACTTTTCCAGTTCTAGATTTGGAATGACATGTGTATGTAAATAACGGTATTTAACCGAATTTTTTAGTTCCAATATGATGAAAAATTTTACATCTGAAATGATACCTAGAAGCATGTATATTTACTATGAAGCGTTTTGATATTTTATTAATTTACGTGAATTTTCTATACAATGACTTTAAAAATCATCATTATAATGTATATAATTAAATATTTTTACAGCCAAGCATGTGAAGAAGCATGCATATTTACTTTAATAACTAACTATAAAATTCATTACTTCTACAGGCCTGAAAACCAGAATATTAAAACGACAGGCCTACATCCAAGTTTTCTGTAACTGTGGGAACCCTAACATTAAAGTTGAAGGGTGTAATTTTTCTGATGGTAAAATATTTCTATCACAGCTAAAAATATAGAGTCAAATATAAATTAGCCATTCATGGGTAAACACTGTGGCTACATGGTGCTCTCAAAACACTGAACTACTTTTTGGCATGTCAACTTCTAGTTCAAATAATGGCATGAGTCTGACAGCAAAACAATTTAGAAACTATCATTATTTTTGCAATATTTTTAGTCACCAGTTGCACAGAAATTACACACTTCACCTTAGGGTGCTTTCACATTAGTACTTTTGGTGCGCACCCAGGTTCGACTGACGTCAGAGTTCGGTACGTTTGGATGATGTGAACACTGTCTTCTGAACTCGGGTGTGCACCAGCGAACCGTACCCTAGTCCGCTTAAAAAGGGTGGTCTGGGGTGCGGTTCAAGTGAACTTCGGTACGGTTCGCTTCTAATATGAACGCAAACGTACCAAATTGCGGAAGTGAACTGCTATTAATCCCGTATTATTTGATAAAGATGTGTTTTTATAAGCTCTTCACGGGTTCCGGGCTGGCCAAAATACCATCAAATGCAGGCTACGCACACACAACAAGTGCATTTATCTCAGCACACAGCATTGTTTTGGATGTTCGGTAAGTTCCATCTCAAATCAGGTTGTGAACGTATCCCTATCCCTATTTTTGGTCCGGACCAAACGAACCGAACTACAAGTGTGAACGCACCCTAAGTGATGCACCCTAAGTTCACCCAAAATTAAATTCATAAGGATTTCTTTCTTCTGTGGAAAATAAAAAATGACTCTTACAGACAAAAAAATAGTTTTCAAAATATCTTCTTTTTGGGGGGGGGGATGAACAATCCCTTTGGCTTTTTAAATTGAGCCTACCTTGCTTTGGCTTGCACAGCGGTATAGGTCCCTCTCTGGAGTGCTGTGTGTTGTTGTTCAAAACCACAGCTGTGTATGTTGAAGCTTTTGATCCAAAGATTAAGGCCTGTTGCTGGAGCCCCAAAAAAGGGAAGATATATCAGAAACTCAAGCAGAATGTATATTGTATAACTCAAGAATGTATAATGAACAGTGTTTTCTGGAGTACAGTGTCATTTGTTAATTGTAAAAAATACAATTTACACAGATTTTCATCCACACAGAAAGTGTTTTGCTTTTAATATTTGACGTTACTTAATTTAGCCTATTACACCATCCATGGAGCTAACGGTCTCAGTTAACGAAAGAAAATTGACATAAAATATTCAATATCTGATGATTTAGATTCTTAAATGTTTACAAATGTATTAACATACAGTTTTTATTGTATAAACTGTTTTAAAAGAACTTTGTACCTTAAACGGTTGATTTTTATAAAACAAACCGCCAAAATGACCCCCTCGAGCGATGGAGAGTTCCTATTGCCAGACTTTAAACGGCCCTAAATGTGTATTAAATGATTCAGACCACTTTAAAGTTTTATAGTTATGGACATTAATAGTAGGCTTACCTTTCACAAAAACCATCAAGTAAACCTCAGGTGCACACCGTCCATGGAGTTCGTGAAACCTTTATGATGAGGCATGGTTTGGTCGGTCGGTCAGTCAGTCAGCCTGAAAAAATCCACATAAATGTCCAATATTTGCTAATTAACATTCATAAAAGTTTATAAATATACATAAAATGAGTTTTGGCTGTATAAACCGTTTTTAAAGAACCTTACCTGAAATGGGAGATATTAAATACGCCAAACCCTGCTCTCGCGCTTGAGGAGAGTAAACCTATCTGAGAGCTCCCCCTAAAGATGCACTAGGCCTAATTGATTTTGTCCACTTAAAGTTTTATATTTAAAAAAAAAAAAAAAAAAAAAACGAGTAGTACTAGAATATTTCTACTTTTGGTATGAAATAATGACACTCCTGTCATTTCACTGGCATTTAAAAATGTTATTTTTATCTATATATGGAAGGTCACCTCTCACTGGGCATGTTGAGGTCACATGACCAGTCAAACACTGGTAACCTTGGAATAAATTAATCAGGAGTGACAAATATATTTTTTAGTAGTTAAAAATATGCAGGAGTACAAGAACATGTGACTTGAATCTGGTTATTCAGGGCACATAGATACATTTTACTATTTTTCTTGTGCTTACAGAATGAGTTAAGTCACTCCATATATATATATATATATATAAAATCTCTGTGTTTACTGTGTTTAGTGAGTAGCCAAAACTTGATTTTTGATCCGCCCCTTTTCATCGTTTAAAAAATGTTTCAACCTCATTGGAGTTTCACTTTCAGTCACTGTGCAGACTCTTACCAGAAATTCTCTTTCAAGAAAATGTGACTCAAGTTTTGTCTGTTTTTATGTGAAATGATCTGAGATCTGATTTCAGTATGTTAAAAGGTAAGCTTCTATTGTTTGTGGTGTTTTAATTTAATTTACATCGTTAAGGCTCAATAGTGAGGACTCACTGATGTTATCCAAGAAAAACTTGTGATTAGAGCTCTGCTGTAGCTCAACTAGTGGTGTGTGGTGCTAGCAATGCCAAGGTCTTAGGTCTTTTCCCAAGGGAACACACATATTGACGTAAATGTATACTTTGAAGTCACTTTGGATTAATAAATGCTGTAAAAACACACTGCTTATTAGTTAGGTGATGCATTTACTAATATTAACAAACCATCACCTTGGAATTATAAGGTTCTATCTGACATTTTTGTCAAAATTGAGTTATTCTTATATTCTTATTCTGTGACTTATTTACATTATGTGATTTTTTTTTAAGTTGTGTACATTTTGGGACTTATTATTTAGAAAACAAAAAGGTTCTATCTACACAGTCGAATGGAATGCAAAAACTTTGAAGCTCCATATCTCAAAACTGCTCAGAATGTAGATAGACCTTATAATTCCTAGGTGGTGAAATGTCACCTTGAAGTCTTTCCAATAATTCAAAAAATGCTTTTGTGAACTTCATTACAGGACACGACCACACAGAGAAGTTCTGTGGAGACATAAATTTTCTTCTGATAGGGACAAACAGATGGTGTAAGTGTCTGGTGGGAAATAAAATTGTTGGGTACGATCATTTCCTGCCAGAGCAGTCAACATCTGATGAAGAGATATCACTGCAGATAGGAGCCAGATGGATTACTGTTATTCAAGAGTCTCAGGCTGTAATTCAGAGGTATATGGAGACATCATCTAGGTGTCCATGTATGATTTTATTTGTTCTGCAGCGTGAACATGTTTCTCAGAGGGATATGGAAACATTTGCACGTTTTCAGCAAAAGTTCGGAAAGAAAATGGAGGACAACACTGTTGTTGTTCTGATCACTAGCGAAGATAAGACATCAGTAAGGCCAAACAAAGAAACAGATGAGAACCTGGATAGCATTCTCTATCAATGTGGAAGGAAAGTGTATGTTTTTAAGAAAAATCTGAAGCAATGTGACTTAATAAAACAACTGATTGCATGTTGCAAAAGTACGCCTGAGCTGCAAGTACACAAGCATGAAAGGTAAGACTAAACATCTGAGTTTATCCAGATGATTGTAGTACCCATTCCATATAGATCATATCCATTCCTTGATCCACTACAGATCATCACACAGGACCACACCTGTGGAAAGGGAGATGTGGAATCCACCGGAACCAGTGCCACAACAGCATATATCAGGTAATGTCCGTTATAATATCATAATCTATAATAAGTCATGAACAAAAACATAATCCACATTTCTACCTGCTTTTCCTAGTCCTAATTTTTTAGACTTAGAGGAGAACTTTTCATGTAAAGAGAGGAGACAGTCAATTACTGATTTGTTAGATACTTACAAGACTATCACAAGTCTTTCTCACAATTTCAATAAAATCTCAGCTAAGTGCCTTTACCTTGGTGACATATTTAAAGGGGTGGTTGATTATGATTTCACTTTTTTAACTTTAGTTAGTATGTATGTTAGAGCATGAACAACGTCTGCAAAGTTACGATGCTCAAAGCACATGCTAGTCGACGAGTTGAATCAACTCCACAGCAACTACATAAATTTATCCACTAACCATTCAGAATCATCCAGATTCATTCTAAATGTTGTAACTTCTTCCTGAGTCTCTCCATCAGTGTCCGACTCCGGTTTGAACAATGTAAGGCTGAACACCATTACTGACAATCGTGATTTTGGCTGCGTGAGATTCTCCAGCTTTGTTGATGATGAGCAACCGAAGCGCCAACTGTTAAAACTCCACCCTCTTCTGGAAAGCTGGTGGGAGCAAGCAGCTCATTTGCATTTAAAGGGACACACGCAAAAACTATGTGTTTTTGCTCAAACCCAAATAGGGGCAAATTTGACGAGCTATAATAAATGATCTGTGGGGTATTTTGAGCTGAAACTTCACAGACACATTCTGGGGACACCAGAGACTTATATTACATCTTGTAAAAGGGGCATTATAGGTCCCCTTTAAATCAGTTCAATACTTCACACAAAATTAAAAGTCTAAATTTTGGCATAATAACACACATATAAGATCCACGAAAATAGAGATGAAGTACGCAGCACTAGCTCTGAACTTTGAGCCAGTACAGTAGATATCAGATATTGAATGTAGGTCAGTACACATTCTCTATCAGGTGGAGATTACAAGCTTTTTAGACAGAAGATTTTACTGTCCAAGTATTCTTAAGCCATGTAAAATGATGTACCAAGACAAAGATGAAGAATAGCAATGGACTGCACAGCACAGTGAAAAGTTAAAGGATTAGTTCACTTTAAAATGAAAATTACCCCATGATTTACTCACCCTCAAGCCATCCTAGGTGTATATGACTTTCTTCTTTCTGACGAATACAATCAGAGTTATATTAATAATCACCCTGATGCTCCTAAGCTTTATAATGGCAGTGCACAGAAACCACCTGTTTGAAATTCAAAAAAGTGCATCCATCCATCATAAACGTACTCCACGTGGCTCCAGGGGTTAATAAAGGCCTTCTGAAGAGAAGTGTTGTGTTTGTGTAAGAAAAAATATCCATATTTAACACTTTATAAAGTAAAATAACTAGCTTCTGCCAGACTGTTTTCCATTTTCAACTTAGGAAGAAAGCATAATGCTTCTCGCACTTCAAAACATTGAAGCTACAGCCTATGCCTTCCATATTCAGCTTACGAAAAAAGCATAACTGACACGACGTTAAAAAGCTTAGGAGCATCAGGGTGATTATTAATATAACTCCGATTGTATTCGTCTGAAAGAAGAAAGTCATATACACCTAGGATGGCTTGAGGGTGAATAAATCATGGGGTAATTTTCCTGTAAACAGAACAGAAAGGATGCAGTTTAAAACAAAATTAAATTAAAATGTTTCATTATATTAAATTAATTATATTTATTATATTTAAGGAGGTAACCAAGCTGCTATAAAGAAGAAAAACACTTTGACCATTGTGCTGCTGGGACAGACAGGAAGTGGAAAGAGCGCTACCGGAAACACCATCCTGAGAAATCGTCATTTTGAATCACGTGCCAGTTCTGTGCCAGTAACACAGGTGTGCCAGATAGCAGAGAAAACTGTTTGTGGAATCAAGATCAGGGTCATTGACACCCCAGATTTCTTTGATGAAGACCTAAAAAACCAACAAGAACAGATAAAGAAGTGCAAGAAACTCGGGCACCCAGGGCCTGACGTGTATTTGCTGGTCATGGAGCTTGGCCGTTACACAGATGGAGAGAGAGAGATATTTCAGAACATACAGAGAGCGTTTGGTGCGGACGTGGTAAAAGAAACCATCGTTCTGTTCACTAGAAAGGAGAAATTAAGAGGGAAAACTGTATCAGAATACATTAAAAACACTGACACCCAACTGCAAGAGCTGATCCAAAACTGTGGGTCAAGGTGTCATGCTTTTAACAACAATGACCACAATGTTTCTCAGGTCGAGAGACTATTAGAGATGATTTTGGAAATGAAGAGGAAAAATGGAAATCCGGACATTTTAGAACACTACTCATATTCTAAAGAATCAGAGAAAAAAGATTGCAGAATCCAGTAGACACTGGCAAACGATTACTGTGATAGTTGTTCAAAACTGATTCATTGTCTTTTGTTCTGTGCTAGTAGTTTAATTTAAAACCATGTTTAGTTAATTTTTACTACAATCAAATATAAAAAGTACATCATTATGTTGCATGTCAATACTTTACATGTACAAAATAAAGATATTTTCTTTAAAAAGCTCATTCATGCACTACAGTTTCATTTATCTGATATGAACAACTAGGTTTAAACAACAAACAGTAAAATAGACCAAAAAAAATTTCATTTGCACAATTTTCATGTGCTAGTCAGGGGTAAAATTTCAAAGAATGTGGTCTTTTTTTTTTTTCATAGTTTCTTCCTTATAAGAAACATGCTGAAGAATTTCTTCTTGCTGAGAAACATCCTGCATAGCAGAGATGACAAATGGGTGTAGTGTTTAATGATTGTTGATAAACTCATTATGGTTACCTGAGGGGACTTCTTATTTCCTGTTGTGTTCAAGAAACATAATTTACATAGTCATGCCTCAAACTGGAAATTTAAGACCAATTTGCTAAAACTACATTCATTATTTAGAAAGCTGGCCACCTCTGTCAAATTAAATGCATACACTGTATAACATCACATATAAAACTACCACTGAACATAAACATAAGGGCCCGGTTTCACAGACAGGGCTTAGATAAAGCCAGGATTAGCCCTTGGTTCAATTAGGGCATTTAAGTAGCTTTTATAATGCTTTTATATGCTCTCCCAAACAAGCTGAAGAATTTCTTCTTGCTGAGAAACATCCTGCATAGCAGAGATGATCAGCAGAGATGACAAATGGGTGTAGTGTTTACTGATTGTTGGTAAACACATTATGGTTACCTGAAGGGACTTTTTTATTTCCTGTTGTGTTCAAGAAACATAATTTACATAGTCATGCCTCAAACTGGAAATTGAAAACCATTGCGTGCTTTAAAAATGCAAGTTACTGTCAATTTGCTCTGTAAGGTCTGCAACAGTTGTCAAATCTGTCAAACCCCTTTTTCCTGATCTGAATGATTGTAATTCATGAACGCTTTGGAATGCAGACCTAAGGTTGGTCTCTTTTTAAAGAAGAAACTGCTTTAAAAAAAGTCAAAAAGTGAAATCCACTTCAAAAAATAAAAGTGTAAAAAAGTTATAGAAGTCTAAGTTTACTGTAAAGCAAATGTACTGAACTCTCTCTATATATATATTTGAACATTCTGAGTATTTAAGCTTTCAAATGATAAATAATTTATGATGATTACTAAAATATGTGATGGGGAACGACAATAAAGCATTTTTGAATTAAATGAAATTTTCAGTTGACAATTGAAATATATGAACTAGGGATGCTCATTTTGCATGTTTTTTCCTGACCGACAGCCAATGCCTTTTAACTGATCATTATCTGTTAACCGACAAGATTAGAAGGTTAAATTAGAATTAAATTAAATTAGAATGGATAAGTGTATGTGACCCATTAAAATACCACAAAGGTTTGCTCAAATAGCAGCATAAAACAGCACTTTTTTATCTTTTTATTTTATAAAACAGAATGTTATGTTTAGTGTTTACTTGTAAATGCTTAGATATTTTACATTTCTGAATGTTATAATAAAATATGACATTCACAACTTACCTGTTTTTTTCACTCCAAAATGCAATTTTGACTGATATGTGTAGCATATTACTTTAAAAACTACTTAAATTACTTTTTAACTGTTTACTGATAGTAATAATAGGTCAAAATTCTTACTGTCGGTTAACAAGTTAATTATGGTCATCCCTAATATGAACTGAATGTCTTTTAACATTGGCACTTTAGTTGAACCAAGTGAAGATTTTCAATGCAGCAATCAACATAAAACTAACATAATGTATAAATGGGTCTAATACATTAAAAACACATGCAGACCTCTTGTTTTCACAGTATAACATTTTACTTTAACAATTTTACATTTATAACTGATTCTTAACAAATGTTAAAAGATAATGGCAAAAAAAAAGTGCTAAATTGTGGAAAGTTTACATTGTGTCTTGAAATGAAAAAAGTCACATTCTTATTCATAGATAACTTTATGAAGAAAGGATAATAAAGACAGCAAAACATTGGTCTACATTTACAGGTAGACAGTTTTTCTTTGTGAATTCTGAAAATGATTTTGATGCCTGTAATTACAGTACATTAGGCATAAAATGAACTGCTAATCTAATGTATATCACTATGTACTGTACACAAAAACAAATGTGCTAGAGAATACAGTGCCTTCACGAAGGAGTCTGCTTCCACATATTATTCATTCTGCAATTGTATACTGCAGACAAATTATAACACTTTAAATAAGATCTTATTTCACAACAACAGGAGTAATTTTTCTAACATGTTAAAATGAAACTGCACAATAAATGTCACTGTGAGGTCATTTGATAAAAGTATAGGATCAGGTTGCAGATCTTTTGGAAAAAAAATGATTAATCAATGATCTCAAGAAAACTACATTCATTATCTAAAAGGTTGGCCACCTCTGTCAAATTAAATGCATACACTGTATAACATCACATAAATGAGTAAGGTGTAATATAAAACTACCGCTGAACATAAACATAAGGGCCTGGTTTCACAGACAGGGCTTAGATTAAGCCAGGATTAGCCCTTAGTTCAATTAGGGCATTTAAGTAGCTTTTATAAACGTGCCTTAGAAAAAAACATTAATGGTGTGCATCTTGAGACATATTTTAAGATATATATCAGTGCAATTTGCTTTCAGTTAAAACAGCTCAAACATGCATTTTAGTCTAGGACTAGTTTAAAGGGTTAGTTCACCCAAAAACTAAAATGATGTTATTTATTACTCACCCTCATGTCGTTCTACACCCGTATGACCTTTGTTCATCTTCGGAACACAAATTAAGATATTTTGATTCACAGCAATGGTACTTCCTCTTTCAAGATCCATAAAGGTACTAAAAACATAATTAAACAGTTCATATGAGTTCAGTGGTTCCACCTTAATATTATAAAGCGACGAGAATACTTTTTGTGCGCCAAAAAAACAAAATAACAACTTTTCAACAATATCTAGTGATGGGCCGATTTCAAAACACTGCTTCGGAGCTTTACAAGTTGGGTACAACCACTGAACTCACATGAACTGTTTTAAATATGTTTTTAGTATCTTTATGGATCTTGAGAGAGGAAGTACCATTACTGTGAATGCAGGCCTCACTGAGACATCGGATTTAATCAAAATATCTTAATTTGTGTTCCGAAGATGAACAAAGGTCTTACGGGTGTAGAACGACATGAGGGTAAGTAATTAATGACATTATTTTCATTTTTGGGTGAACTAACCCTTTAAGCCTTGTCTGTGTAACCGGGGGAATATGTGTCTGATTTAAGTCTCTTTAGTAATTGCAAGAGCCACTTTCAATAGCAAACTGTTCGCGAACACCTTCCATCAGTGTTTGCTGGAACAAAACGACTCTGTCTTCAAGAACCCCAAGAAAGCTAAACTGATATTCCAGAAGTTCTGCGACCGCTCTCTCCACTTTCTGTTGCTGAATTTTTTCTTCCGCTTCTTGAAACATTTCTTGAGTGAAGCATTCTCCCCCATTTACTGACACCATTTCATCAATTTTCTCCATTAATTTCTTGACTTGAGCTCGATTCTTTGAGTCATTGTTATTAAAAGCAACATATCTACTACCACACCTCTGGATCACTTTGCGGAGTTCTGGATGGCCTCCTAATACATAGTCTTCTATTGTTTGACTATTGAGTGCGTCTCTGTGAGTGAAGACCACTATCATGTATCTTGAAGCTTCTTCTCCAAAGAGCTCTTGCAGGGCTTGGACAGATTTTTGCTCCTCAGCAGTGAAACGGCCAATTTGTATCACCAGCAGGAACACATGAGGACCTGGTGCTGAAATCTGAATACATCTCACTATTTCTCTCTTGATGAGGTCTTTTGGTTTGTTGGTATCCAAGATTCCAGGTGTGTCAATCACATAAATGTCTCTATGGTCATAGACATGTGCTTTTTGGCACAAGTGAGTGACAGAGTTTGCAGAGGGGCTTGAGTGAAAAACCTTTCTACCAAGGATGGTGTTCCCCACAGCACTTTTTCCCACTCCAGTTTTTCCAATCATTACTATGCGAAGTGGTCCTATCAACACAGCAAAATGAAGAACAAAAAATGACAATGAAACTTGTATAGATAAATTTAACTGCATTGGTGGACATAGATAGAGGACATGATATTCAGAATTGTGTAAAATTGAGTTTTGCATTTTAAGCCTGGCCTAATATTGTATCATATTAAATGTACTTAAATGCTTTATGATGCAAATCCATTAAAATGATACGAGTTATATGAAAAAATTGTATGAGTCATATACATTATACATTTTATCAAAATTATTTTAATGTAGGAGGGATGACACTTCTCTGACCTTTAGCTTTGGTTGAAGTTACCTTACTATTATATTTTTGTTTAATGCATATTTTACAATTTAAAAAAAAAAAAATTGTCAAACAATAATTGGCAAAGCCCTGTTTAAAGTCTATTGTCAAATAGTCCCCCAAACAGTTCAATCTCACTGTTCCCACTTTTCATTTACTCACACAAAATTCAAACTATTTGAACATTTTAATATGTTTCAGCAGTTGTGAGCTTTCAACACCAGAAATCATACTAAACAATCAAAGTCAAAAGCACAAAACTTACCTCGATCTGTAGTAAAGGTGCGACAACACAGACACTTTATACAGTCCATTTCCTTTAGCAACAGTTTCTCTCAACAACGACTGAAACTATTTTTTTGCGACACCGTATTAGTACCAGATTTTCTTGTGACGCCACTTAGTTTTTGCAAATGTACAAAGTTAGCTTTTACTTTCAGTTGATCACTTTTTTGCTGCTTCACCACATGACAAAAATAACCAGAGGTGTTTCACTACAACCTGGTGAACAGACTAGAAATTCAACATGCCAAAAGGTAAGATGTAGTTGTTTGAGTTTTTGATTGGCTTTTTAAAAATCACTCTTTTGCTCATTTCTGTACATTCTGTATTCTGCTAGTTTCTACATTTTTATTCTACATTGTACCTTAAATTACATATTGCATTTAATTGTGAGAAAACTGGTTTAATCCTTTATAGTAGAAAAATCTAAACAAGCGTGGGGACAAAATCTGACCATGGCGCTGTTGGGACAAAACAGCACTGATAAGTGCCTGATAGGAAACACCATGCTTGGATAGCTACTTCCAGCCAGGAAAGTGAAAGTTTCAAAAGGCTCTAGGAAGAATTATGGATGACCTGCTCTACATTATAAACACCCCAGATTTTTTCTGGAGACCAAACCAAAATCCAGAAGCTGTCGCTATAGAGGAGATGAAACCATCATCTCAGGTCCAGGCATGTTGAAAATTTCAAAGATTTCTGAAGGATCACGTGACACTGAAGACTGGAGTAATAGCTGCTTAAAAAAAAAAAAATCAGCTGTCGTCACAGGAATAAATTACATTTTAAAATATATAAATAAAAAACAGTTATTTTAAGTTGTAATAATCATTTACAACATTACTGTTTTACTGTATATTTGATTAAATAAATGCAGATTAATTCTAATTTTTACTTTCTCATAGAGGAGAGCATGAATGTCCAGTCATTTGTGACTGCGTGATCACCATGGTGTTACTGGGAATGAACAGCGATGTCAAGTGCCTGATAGGGAACAGCATGACTGTTTCATGCCTGTAAGAGACACATGTGAGAGGGTTGTGGGTAGAGTAGCTGTTCCTCACGATACTGCAAGACGAAACGCTCTGACAGGAAGAGATGGAGATGTTCACTCAATTAAAGGAGAGATTTAGAAAGAAAATACTTGATAACATGCTGGTTGCGCTTATAGGAAGCGAAGAAAAGAACTCAACAGAGATCTATCAAACTGATGAGAACATCAAAAAGATTCTAGATGAGTGTAAGGAGAGGGTTTATGTTTTCAGGAGAGATATGAAAAGCACTGAGCTGTTTGTACAGCTTATGGGACAAAAGAAAAACATGCAGGATAAGCAGGAATCTGAGAAGAACTGAATATATCAGAAATCAGCTTAGTCCACTTAGTATGTCCTGTCACCAACTGAATTGGTGACAGATTTTGCTAAATACAGCAAAGTTATAATCCTACAGTGTAATGTCCATGTGTAACCAAAAGATGGCACAATAAACATGCAAAACAACTGCCTATGGTCCTTCATACAATCTCGCTATCATCAATACAATCTGAAATAAATCACTGTTCAAACACATTCTTTGCTAGAGTTTCAGGCAACATACTGTAAGAAAAGTAGTCTGAAGCTGAGTCTGGTAAAGTTATTTTCATAAAATAGCCAAAGGCTATTTCCAGTAACTCTACCCACCATTGCTCAGATATTTTACCTTTAGTACAAATGGCATAAATTAATAAAAGTTTTCTTTGGGAACTCTCACTCATTTTCTACAGATAATCAAAGCCTGACTTAAATATACATGTCTTTTTAGATTAGGCTACTACATTAAGACAAACAATGGTTACACTTTATTTTAATGTGTCCCTATTACTATGTAATTATACATATAAGTACTGAGTAATATTAATTAAGTACATGTACTTACTATAGGGTTATGGTAGGATTAGGGTTTGGTTAAGGGTTGTGTAATTATGCCTAATTTATGGTTATTACTATAGTAAATACATGTAACATGTGTAACAAGGACACATTAAAATAAAGTGTTACCCAAACATTTTCATAAAACATTAAAAAATGCAGTAAACAAAAGACAAGAGCAGCTGTTATCTAGCATACTAGTGACTCGACGTGTTATACCAGATTTTGGACAAGCCCTTTATTCTCATGCATTTAAAGACAAGTACATTTTTGCTTTCATTTATTCATGACGGTCCTTTCTAGAGTGCCAGAGACACGTTTAATGAATCTTACTCTGCTCATCATTTGTTTCTGTTAACGTGGAATAACTCAACATGTCACAATGTAAGTAAGCAGCTTGACAAAAATACATTTTAGTCTATTTTTTGTAAAACTGCATAGTGTTTTTAATTGCTTTACAGAAAGACTGATAGCTGCTAGTAATGGTATCAATTTGATACTCAATCTCAACTCCAACCATATTGCCTTGTAAAATAAAATGACAAGATTACAAAATCCATCTCAAATATTTTTAAACAAGTAATATATATTATGTTATCAAGGATTATGATTTAGGAATTAAGTTTATCCTAATCCTAATCTTTCAACAAGTTTTCAATACTATGAATTATTCTTGTGATTTGTTGTAGTGGAGAATGCAAAGGTGGTGCAATCTGGTGGAGGTGACAAGATCACTATGGTGCTGCTGGGAAAGAACTGTAATGATAAGTCTACGATAGGGAATGCCATACTAAAGGCAGAACATTTCATAGCTGGAAAAGAGACATGCACAAGAGCTGAAGAAAAACTAGGTGATCAGATGGTCTGTATCATCAACACTCCAGACCTTTTCCACAGACCAAACCAAGATCAAGAAACTGACAATATAGAGGAGATTAAACCCCAATATCCAGGTCCACGTGTGTTCCTTCTGGTACTGCATGACAAACAGCTCTCGCAGGAAGAGATTGATATGTTTAGCCAGCTGAAAAAGAGATTTGGAGAGAAAATGGTGGAAAATACAATTGTTGTGCTAGCTAACAGTCAAGAGATGCAATCTGGACAGCCATATGACCAAGCTGATGAGAATCTCAAAAAACTACTAGATGAGTGTGGACAGAGAGTGTGTGTTCACGACAAGAAAGAAGACGAGAAAGATAATAAGCTGACCAAACAGGTTATGGAAAAATGGAAGGCAATGCATGAGAAGCAAGCTACTGAATCAAGCAATTCCACACCTGCTGAAGAGCCGTAAGACATACATATGAAAGTAGTGATTATGATCTCCGTACATACGTATAAATCCCTATATGCCTATAATTTGACCTGTAACATCATCTCAATCCTGCAGGTTATATGAAGACATGGATACATATGATCCAAAGAAGGAAACACCTGAAGCGTCAAGGGTGCCTGAAAACAGCAAAGGTATATCTTACAGATTTGTAAGTAGATTTGTAAGCCATTTTCATGTTTTTTTCCTGCCACCATAGTCGCAACCACAGAATGAGCTCTTACATAGGTGTGCTGAGTCTGGTGAAAATATCTTATTCCGGAGTTATAGCCATTTTAGTAAAAGGGGCTCCACTTCACTTCCCTTAGGGACCGTGAATCGAAATTTAAACTTTTTTGATAACTATTGACTATCAAACTCCAGAGAATCTTGCTGCACTGGTTTGGTTCCAATCGGGTCAAAAACTCAGGATTAGTTAGCAAAAGTAGGTTTTTCAAAAATCCAAAATACCCTACAATTTCGCCAGAACGACGAGCAAAGACACTTGAGCCTACGCCTAACGGTTTAGGAGTTATAGCCATTTCATTCTTTTGACCACTATAGCGCCCCCGTCAGGCAGATCGAGGCGAGCCTTGGTGACTGTAGGCAGTGTTGTAGATGGTGTGAGTACTACCATCCCTCAAATTTCTCTACGACTTAGGGTTTGGTCTGCCCGATCACAAATTGCGAAGGATCAAGGAGGAATGTTTTTTAAAGATGTGTTAATTGTTTGAATTTATCTCAGAACAGACCATCCAGGCAAACAGAGGTGACTTCAGGATGACAGTGATCCTGCTGGGAAAGGACAGCAACAATAAGCGTCTCATAGGGAACACAATTCTTGATAAAGATCATTTCCGAACAGAAAAGGTCACTTGTGAGAAGATTGTGAATACCGTTGCTGGTCAGAAGATCTGTATTATCAACACCCCAGACCTTTTTCATAAACCAAACTCATCAGATCCAGAAGCTGACAGTATGGAGGAGTTGAAGCCATCATATGCAGATCCACGTGTGTTCATCCTCATACTCAAGTACAAAACTGTGTCACCAAAAGTGATGGAGATGTTTACTGAACTAAAGAAGAAGCTTGGACAGAAAATGGTTGAAAACACAATTGTGCTGGTTAATGTTGAAAAAAAGTTATCTTCAAATTCAATGGACAAACTAGCAGCCTTCAAAAAAGAACACTCTATAATCCTGAATGAGTGTGGAAACAGATTGTGCGTTTACAACAGAGATATGAAGAATAAAGAACTAATCACAGAACTGATAAAACTTATAAATAGCATGTCAAAGAAACAAACATCTGAATCTGACAGAGAAAGGTGGGTGATACATAGTTATGATGGACAGCAAGAAATGAATTAATTTGTATAACCCTATATCAATTACTCTTTTAATTCCAAAAGGACACATGCCAATACGGAGACAAAGCAAGCAACACCAAACGAACCAGGTAACAAAACATTTGAGTTCAACCTATCAACTAGAAAACATTTAAGTACCATGTCACCTGCATACTAGTAGATAATAATAGTTTGGTATCTATGCACTGAAACTGAATGGACTGTGTCTTCTAACTAATTCTAACTATACATCATCAGTTCAGGTGTATCAGCCAAAACCACTGACCATTGTGCTACTGGGACAGACAGGAAGTGGGAAGAGTGCTACAGGAAATACCATTCTAAAAAAGCAACGTTTTGAATCACGTGCCAGTTCTGTGCCAGTAACCACAGAGTGCCAGATGGCAGAGGAAACCTTTCATGAAATGAAGATTAGGGTAATAGACACCCCAGATTTCTTCAGTGAAGACCTTAAAAACCAGGAAGAGCAGATAAAGAAGTGCAAAGAGCTTGCGCAGCCAGGGCCTGACGTGTATTTGCTGGTTATGCAGCTTGGCCGTTTCACGGATGGTGAGAGAGAGGTTCTCCCACATCTGAAGAAAGAGTTTGGCGAGGATGTGCCTTCAAAGACTGTGATTCTTTTCACTGGTAAAGAGAAGCTGAAGAACGGGACTTTAAATGATTACATCAATGGTAGTGACAAAGAACTTCAGGAACTGATCAAAATCTGTGATTCAAGATGTCAGGCATTTAACAACAATGACAAAAGCCATCATCAGGTGAAAAAACTGCTGGAGATCATTTTTGACATGCAGAGAAGTAGGGGCATGACAATTCATTACAATCACAGAAAGAAGCATAAGGAGAACAAAGAGTGCAGTATTTTGTAAGAAATTGAACTGTGTGTATGATATGTGCACCGCTAAGCTGTCCCAAGAGGTAAGCAGAACATCAAAAAAAAAAAATCTCACATTGGGTCACCCTCTAAACACGATTCTTTTTTTTTTTCTAGGAATGTTAAGATTTTATTTGGGTTAATCTCCATTTGTTAAAATTGTGTAGGCTATAATATTAAGGCTTGTTAGTATTTAAGCTTCCAGTTCATGTTTGATATATGTAATGAACAGATATGTAATGGTGATTATATTGGAAATAAGTGAAATATCAAAATAAATAAAAACATTAAACCTTGCATGTGAGTCTCTAGTTTCATCATGTATTTAAGAAAAAAAAAAAAAAAAACACCACACATACCTATACAATGACAAGATGTCTTCAAACTGCAAATATCCAAGCTAGGCCCTGCAACAGGTTACTACCAATAAGCTGCCAAAAAAAAATAAATAAATAAAAATAAACCACACAACTCCTCGCCGTGAGTTTGGCTACGCTAGTTTCATGGGGACCAGTGTTTTTTCCCGCCCACATCGATTTCTCAAAAGCATCATAAGCATTGAACCATTGGTCTCTAGACTAGTACAATCTAGAATTCAGATGCTTTTGGGAAACCCAGCCCAGATCGGAACTGGTTCAATAAATTCCCTGAAAAAAATCACGAAAAACGATTTCTTGAGCTGCATTCAAACAGGTTATCTAACCTTTTGTCTTACAAATGGAAATGTTTCTCTAGAATAGCTATCCTTAAGAGCATTCTTTTAAATGTTATTTCAATGGCATTTACTCAACAGAAGAGTGCAAAATCCTTTTACAGTCAATAATTAACACTGAAAAGGGCTAGTTTTTGTTTTATGAAGTTTGTGCAGACATGTTACTCCGGCTCCCTCTAGTGGCCAAATTTCCAAATTGTTACAACAGCAAAATTCAACTCACTACATCTCCATTAAACGTTTTACTAAATCTTATATATATATATATATATATATATATAGTAAACATCTTAAGGATGTCTAAACATACGTCTTTTAAATATATATAGGAAAAACACAACCACAAATCATCATTACAAAAAGTTTTATTAATGGTTGACTGGAAGAACAGTGTCCAATTAGCATATTTACAGACAATTATCTATACATTAGAATGAGCAGTTGGGACAAAAAACTGAAAAGGAGTCAAGAGGGACAAAGATTGAGAAAATGAGACTGAACCAAAGGTGAGTCTGTACATGCTGCCATAAGCACTCTAGATTCAGCCCACAGTGCCTGGTAAAGCTAAGAACCAAACTACCATCATTTGAGTACACCCATATATCTGCCAGCCCTATGAAATGGCTTCGGTCACAGAATTGTGAATCCATTGAACTGGAAACCACAGCAGACACTGAGTAGTAAAACGCATTTTCCCAAAACATCTATCCAAACAATTTCTGGTATGCAGAATGAAATCCCACAGATGACAGACTTCAGTCTTCTTGGATTTAGGAGGATTCTTCATCGATCTTGGGTGCCAGGTAATATTTGACATGCCCCATGTCTGCAATCTTGTACTCAACCACTGCAATGGGAAAAGGACAATCATTTCAATTGCCTCAACTCAAAATGCAATATAATGAGCATGTGAACATTTCATACCTAGTGGAATGTCTGCAGACATGCTGAGCGTGACAGTCTTGGACAGAGGAGTGGCCTTGGTGAAGAAATTCAGGTAGTTCAATGCAAAAATAAGCTGCACTGGCTCATTCATCTCAATTGTCACCTGTGAGGAACAAAGTGTTGTCAATCACCCTCATAAACATACAAACACTTGCTTTTAGTTATGTTGCCAATGTTAAAAGAATGTTACCGCTTCATCCTCCTTGTCGACGTTGCTGGTCTGTGAAAGCTTAATGTTGCCTGTACCCAGCTCTCCACTGGCAGAGAACTTCACGCCATCCTTGGCACATGAGATCATGACTGCATCACCGATCTGTGACAGATCCCTGCAGATTCTGGCAAATTCACCAGAGGGCATCTTCACCACACAGCTGTATTCCTGCTCCTAAAGGTGAAGAGGAGAACGAAACATGACCATTTGAGTAAAAAAAACAAAAACAAAAAAAAAACATGCACAATCATATCAGAATTTCAAGCGTCTAAAATAAAGTCTTACTGGAATGCCAAGCTGCTCCACATCCAGATCCATCAGTTTCATCTCATAGTCAGACACTTTCTCCTGATCTAAAAACACATTAAAGTTCAGAAATGGTCAGCACACCATCAATAAAAACAATTTAATCGGGCTATATGTACATTTAAATGTATAACTAAAATTGAATGAAGTCTTATGAACTCACTAAGTGTTTCAAAGACAAGAGCCAAAGAGTCTGCATTGTCTTCTGCCCTGAGCGTGATGATATCTTCATTTCCAGCACACTTCAGAATCTTTGACATGCTAGAAAACAATAACAATTCCTTTAAAATGAATGAAATGGCGTTTTTTTTTATTTATTTTTTTTTATTTAAAACATGCAGAATGACATGCTAAATAAAACATTACTATTTGTATTTTAAAGCACATTACACCCATGTTAAACTACCAATACAGTTTTATGAAATAGTGTAGGTTTCTTTTTAAACAAGTTTTCTTTGTGTAACTGTAAAGCCATATTGTCATTCAGCAACCCGGCTTTTTTTTCCCGCCAACATGCTTGAGCGCGCGTAAGTGACGTCACGACCAGCAGTGAGGGAAGAATACAGGAAACACTCTGCGCGCCAAATAATACTACAGACATATTTCGGACACATTAAAGACATATTAAACACATAAAACTACGTATTTCAAAACTAACAATTGTGAAGGGGCAAATATTTTTGTTTTACATCTTTAAAATGGCGGGCTGCTGTTTGCTTGCGCAGTTGGGCATGTACAGACATGTTCAACTTTCACTCTCTAAGAGGTTAGACGACAAATAATGAATAATAATAATAATAAAAACTACAATCATTTCCATCATTACCTGCTCAAATTGACACCCA
Source organism: Ctenopharyngodon idella (assembly GCF_019924925.1). Taxonomy (NCBI): domain Eukaryota; kingdom Metazoa; phylum Chordata; class Actinopteri; order Cypriniformes; family Xenocyprididae; genus Ctenopharyngodon; species Ctenopharyngodon idella. Next base: position 43,963,831 of record NC_067229.1, read on the forward strand.
TGGCCAGGTTTCTGTCGCAGCGGTAGGAGTCGAACCCATCACTCCGGAGGGTGAGCTGCACCAGAGACACATGAGACGAGTCCATGCTCTGCAGAGAGATGCCCGAGGAGCTGACATCCCAACAGGCTTCGGTGATGAGGTCTTTCAGAGCCTCCAGAACCTTCTTAAGGATTGATCCTTGAACGAGACGTGCCTCAAACATTGTGCTTCTTTCGTATGGGAGGAGGGAAAAAAAAGTTATTTAATTCCTGTTATGACACGAGCGCGGCCTGGTTTTCTGCTTGTCTTCAAGTGCAGGAACGCAGTACTCGTAGTCTATCGAAGTGTTTTAACGGTAACAGGTACAAGTTCAAAGACTCTAAAAGAAACACAGGTGTATTTGTCCCGTCTTCTCTTCTCTGGAGGCTGTGAATGTAACTGCGCGCGCTTTTGCTGGGACTTTGATAAACTGACCCTCTCTTGCCTTCGTCATTTCCTCTGACGCTTGACTCCTCCTGGTACACGGAGCCTCCTGGAGCTGCAGCCACTGGCCACAAGAGGGCGCCATTTCATACGCATTTGATGTGTTGCGTGAGCTCGTCCGTTGTCAAACTAGTAAGTCTTTTGGAATTATTAACTGTTTTTTGAGAACGTTTAATGAGAACGAGAAACGTTTTTTGAGAACGAGAAATTAAATTTAAAGACAGCATTTAAAAACAAAAAAGACTGAAATTAAAAAATAAAAACTCCTACAAATAACATGAATATGTAGGTGCATGTGTAACAAATTTATTTAGTTAGTTATTTGAATTGAATTCCCCCGCAGTGTGACAAATAAAAATATAATAAAATAATAATAAAAGTATTATATTATATGTAAATATACACGCATATATAATAAATGATTGAATCTTGAAAACTCTGAATTGTAAATTGCAGCCATTTGGCCACAAGAGGGCGCCAATTCCAATGCCAATTATTCATTTGAGCCACAATGTTTGGTTCCAAGTATGGAAAAGGAAAAAAAAGTACGTTGAATTTTTTTAATCAAGTACATATTTTAATTAATATGAAGTCATAAAAGTGCATGTAATAATTATCCAAAAATAGATTTAGATTAACTATATTATGTCTCCGCCGCCACTGTGGGACAAATATCCTTTTGCAGCTTCCTGCTGGAATCAATCTATAGCATGACCTCAACGTGTTTATAAGCATTCCTCCATAGCATGTTCTAACAAATACAGAGTAGGGGATATTAGAACTGCGTGCATGATTACAGTATGTTCATGGAATGGGATCAAATGGTGACTCATGCCAAGGCTGTAACTTGAATAGTAGTCTTGAACTTTGGGGGTGGGAGGCTTTTTTATATAAAGCATAAAGAAACAGAACAGTGAAGGAAACTCTAGGTATTGTTTCTAACAATTGTAGAAAAAATAACACTGTGAAAAATCAGTTTAAATAGTACATTGAGAACTCATGTTTATTGTGATAGTTACAATACAGGATATTGTTATAAGTTTCTTCACGTTAGTAAATAAATATATAGATCTGCAATTAGAATTTGTTTTTCCCTAATGGCCTGGTGGTAGAACTTTTGTTAACTGTGTCAGAGATTCCAGGTTCTAATCCGCCCTCGTATAGTTTTTTTTTTCCCATTAAAATCAAAGATGTTCATCAATGATTGTATATCAAGAGCTGAGACACATTTGTGTGCATTTTGTTTTGTGATTTCACTGGAAAGAATAGAGTCTATACAACGGCATTAAGCAATAGATTGACGCGCTCGTCTGTGTGAAGACTAAGCACTTGCCAAAAGAGAACATTCCACCACTGATAGCATTTCCCACGAACACTCAGCGTTGTTTTGAACACTCAGTGTTATTTCTTGTCTCATCACACTCAGTTAGGAATTACATGGATCACGTAGCCTAAATGCATATTTTCAATTCAAAACGGCCATTTTTGAGAAAAAAAAGTAGAGTAGTTTGCGTTGCTGGATGTTACTGTCGATCTTTTAACATTTCTATCGCAAAACAGCAGACGTATTAAAAGAAGCTCTGCTTCTGTGAACAGTAAAGTAAACCCCGCCTACTTGGTTTTATTGGCCATCTCAATCATTTTGACTTTGGTTGCATCCGAAAAACTGAAAAATGGTGCCTTCGGAGGATGCATTCCCTAATAAGGCATCAAGGCACGTCAGAATCCAAGCATGTAAATGTACGTTTTTGACCATCTTTTTCCACTTTTGATGTCATTTCTAGCAAGAAATTACTGTTGTAGTACTTAAATATTCGCCTAGTTATCACCAAAGCAGTTTTGCTGTAGATCATTAAACCGTTATGCTCCCTCAGAAGTCTGTCCAAAATCAGTTTCGTAAGGTGCCTTTGTGCACAAGAGCTGCCTGCGAAGTCATTGACTGATAGGGCAGCGAGGCAACAAGTCAGCTGCCTAAGTTTTCGGATGCAGCCATAACCAGACTAAAAATGTTTTTAAACATTGTTTTAACTTTTAACCTTTTTGTCATCCTAACAACATACAGATAGCTGCGCAATGAAGTGCAGCAGAGTAGTGCAAGAATTTTAAATATTGGGGGGACAATTTTGCCACTTCTAATTATTTGTCCCCCTCAGTGTCTATGGTGGTTTCGGCCCTGACTCATGCACTGAAACTCACATGAGGCTGTATGCAGTGACACGCAGCATTTGCACGAATCAGAGAGCAGTTCGCTCACTTTGCCGTCTTGCAGGCAGAATCCTCAACCGCAGGGCTTACCAGCTGGTTCCTAGTGTGGGTTTCTCCCACTTTAGCCCCAAAACTCTTAAACCCACCCAGCTGAAGTGGGGTGGAATTTCCCAATGCAAATAAACAACTGTAAAAGAGTTTCCGATTTTAAAAGCCCCTATCGTGACTGCCAAGTTTCCTGTGAAGACTGAGATACCACCACTGCAGATGACCTAAAACCAATTTCTGAGTCACTCTGAGCCCTCAAGACTTTGACTTTGTGTTTCCCAAGAGACACTCCACAACTATCTATGTTTATTCAAACATCCGTTTGGTTATTCTTCTCTGTATTAAATTATAGCTGTAGCTCCATCTCTTTTTTTTTTCTGAGAACTTGGAAGAGGGGAAGGATATATGGAATTAAAATTCAACAATACTGAACGAACAGGAAGGAAGCAGAGACTGAGTGGTCCTGGGGAACATGGGGAGAGAGTTCAAATCCAGCTTTCTTTTCGGCTTGCAGTCCCTTGAGATTCACTAACACAAGCCACTGCTGCAGGCATGTGCAGACCACAACAACACTTTCAACAGGATAAACAACCGTCTCAGCAGTCGTCCTCATATGCTAACTTGGAAAAATGTGATATTTTAGACTGAAATAATATTAAATGACAATTTTGTTATTGTTTCTCTTACCATAGTGCATTGAGATATTTATTTATTGTCAATCAGGAGAGAAAAATAAATATTGTTTTACGGACGACAGAAGCGTGCGACGCAGGAAAACACAACAGCATTTACAAAGCACAGAGAATGTAGTTATTCAGGTTGAAATAAAATAAAATAATATTTTAAAATTTAATTGGCTGGAAGTTGTGAGACCAAGCTTTGATAAATATAATGATGCATTAGAAAATTAGCTATTATATTTAGAAATAAAATACATTTTTAAAAAGTAAATGGATGGTATAGTTAGGGGACAAAACTTTGATAAACATAATGATGTATCAGAAAATTAACTGTTCTGTTTTGAATACGCTTATATCCTTTATGGAAGTTTTGAAAAGAAAGAGTGGGAAAAAAGTAGGGCACATCTGGTTTTACTTACAAATCTTTTTGTGCTGACATATGCACAGTCACATGGAGGGGATTAAAAGGTTTTGGATAAATACCAGGTTACTGCATGTGTGCAATAAAGTTTCTTATACTAGATTTCATAGGACTAATCTAGAAGAGGCTTTCTCTTAAAATAAACAGTCCATGGGCTCTAGGCTCTTGGTTTCCTAGCTGTAGGTCTTACGTCATGTTGAAGGAAAGCAGAGGGGATGTGCAACTCCAGCCAACTTTCGGCAGGATGAAGCCTGAGACAAGAGCCGCCCCCTCAGTTCCCCCGATCCTTTCTCGGAGTCAACAGGAAAGACAGGGCCAGAGCTCTGAGAGAGCAGGCAGGGAAGAGACGAAGAGAAGAACAGCACTAAAGATCACAGAGAACAGACTAGATGTCTAACAATCTTCCCACACAGGATAAAATGGAAAAGCAAAAGCTTAGGGCTGAAATCAGTCCTCGAGTGTCCAAGAGCTCTGCACAGCGCCTTAGCAGGGACCTCACCTGCTCCATCTGCCTGGACTTGTTCAAGCACCCGGTTTCCTTGCCCTGCGACCACACTTTCTGCGAGGCCTGCATTACGAGTTACTGGAGCGGCCCTCGTGGCAAAGGCCAAGGTGGATCTGGTTCCTGTCCTCAATGCCGGACAGTCTTCCCTGGCCAGAGCTACCGACCCAACCGCATTGTGGCTAACATCGTGGAGAGCTACTGCCAGGGGATCGAGGAAAGTGGGGATCGGCTGTCCGGGTTGTCAGCAGACACGGTTCCTCCGAACCCAGTTTGCAGCCGACACAGAGAAGAGCTGAAACTGTATTGTGAGGAAGACCAGGAGCTGGTATGTCTGGTGTGTGGGATCTCTAAGGAACACCGGGCTCATACGCTGGTGTGCGTGCAAGATGCACAGCAGAGATATCGGGTAAGAGTCAAAGACTGTTGTTCTCTTATTTTATAACTTATTCAGCTCAGCAGAAAGCTCATTGTTTTTGTGTTGAATAGGCTTCTCTAACCACTTCTGCAAGTGCTCTTCAAAAAGAGCTCAACACTGCTCTAGAGTGTGAGAGAGAGACTGAAGAGGAGGTGAAGAAACTGAAAGTAAGAAGAAACTCTTGCCACACAATCTCATGCACAATCTCCTTGGAAAGCATTGGAAATGATCCCTGATCCTTATCTGATACAGTGTTAGCTTAGTATCATTGAGATACTTGTGTAGTTTTTTATTAACTTGTTTAGTTTTTTTTCTGTTTTGTTTTTTGTTTTGTTTTTCTTAGTACATCAAGTTTAATGAAAATGAGAATGTTTTTTTTTTTTCATTTAGTTAACACTAATGAAAATGTTTTTGTTATTTTGTGCACAGCAAAACCCACAGTGTTAACTTAGCACTGCCAGTGCCAGTGTTTATATGATCCACATGATCTAAATTCTTGACCATTTCTAGTTAGTAAGTAAATAGTAGATTCAAATAAACATGAATAACTTTCTTAAAATATAGTTCATGCAAAAATGAAAAGTCTGCCATCATTTACTCACCTTCATGTCATTCCAAACAAAAAAAGAAGATATTTTGAAGATATTTTAACTGTTTTTGTCCTTACAGTGACATAAAAAACAACATTGTACCCCATTGACTTTCATTCTGTGGACCAAAAAACACTTAGACTTTTTTTATTTTTTTTACAAAATATTTCCTTAGTGTTCTGCATAAACAAGATGCACATTTTTGAAAATAAGGGCTCTTTATTAGCATGATGGTTCCATGAAGAACCTTTAATATCCATTGCACAAAATGTTCTTTAAAGGGTTAGTTCACCCAAAAATGAAAATTACCCCATGATTTACTCACCCTCAAGCCATCCTAGGTATATATGACTTTCTTCTTTCAGACAAACACAATCGAAGATCTATTTAAAAAATATCCTGGCTCTTCCCAGCTTTATAATGGCAGTGAATGGGGGGCCTGATTTTGAAGCAAAAGAAAGTGCATCCATCCATCATAAAAGTACTCCACCCGGCTCTGGAGGGTTAATAAAGGCCTTCTGAAGCAAAGCGATGGGTTTTTGCAAGAAAAATATCCATATTTAAAGCTTTAAAATCAAAAATAACTAGCTTCCGGCAGACGACCATACACATACTGCGCAAGTCGACTTTGCACCACAACAGTAACCCGTGACGCGATGTATGACGCAGGATGTAGGTAGCATAAGCTTGGACGCCACGGCTGGGCAACAAATTCAAGCTCCTCTTTTCTTATATTGAAATCCTCTGACATTTCTCTTTAAAATTTCTCATTTTAGACTAATTCGTGACCAGTGTTTTGTTTTATCCTCTGCGCTTCCCGTTCGTTATTTGCTTCATGCATCGCGTCAGGGTTTACTCTTCCACCGCAAATCAATGCGTACAGCTGTCTGCCCGAAGTTAGTTATTATAGTTAATAAAGTTTTAATATGGATATTTTTTCAAAAACGCTTCACCTCAGAAAACCTTTATTAACCCCCTGGAGCTGTGTGGAGTAGTTTTACAATGGATGGATGCACTTTTTTTGCTTCAAAATTGAGCCCTTCATTCACTACCATTATAAAGCTTAAGAGCCAGGATATTTTTAAATATATCTCAGATTGTGTTTGTCTGAAAGAAAAAAGTCATATATGCCTAGAATGGCTTGAAGGTGAGTAAATCATGGGGTAATTTTCATTTTTGGGTGAACTATCCCTTTAAGGTGGAAAACAGTTATTACAATATTCTTCACATTAAGAGAAAAAAAAACGGTTTCTTTAAGAACTGTTCATTGAAAGGTTTTTTGAGGAACCAAATCTGGTTCTTCTATGGCATCACCCTTTTTGGAACCTTTATTTTTAAGAGCGCAGTTTTGGAGCGTATTGAGGGTGAACCAAATAGTTGACAGTAGCCATTGACTCCCATAGTATGTCAACTGTTTGGTTACCTGCATTCTTCAAATTATCTTCTTCTGTGTTCCGCAATTTATACAGGTTTGGACTTGATGGTGAGTAAATGATGACAGAATTTTCATTTTTGGGTGAACTATCCCTTTAAGATCTACCAAAAACTTGAAATGGAAGAAAAACAATTCTGGCTCCATTGCACTATAAAAATGCTCACTTTTCACGATCCAGTCAATTTAAATACATTCAATACAATTTTCAATACATTTTCTTAAATATTCTGTTTCACACAAGCTAAATGGGTTGCAAATACCAAATACATGTGTTGACTTCCACCTTTGAGGGAAAAATTACCTCAAATTGTACTGCTTCTGTACCCAGGACCACACTGCAGATCTGAAGCAGAGAATCGAGGCACAGTTCAGCGAGCTCCATCAGTTCCTGTACCAGGAAGAGAAACTCCTGCAGGTCAAGCTGAAGACGGAGGAACGTCGGGAGCTGATAAGGCTGGACGAGCACAAGGCCCTGCTCAGTGTGGAGATATCACGTCTGCGCAGAGCTATGAATGATATCGAGGAAAAACTCAGCGAACAGGATCCTTACAAGCTACTCAGGGTGAGTGCATATAGCCACAAGCTCACGCACACAGATATTTGCAGCACAAAGGTAATTTTCAATGCAGGTGGTGATAGGAAAAGTAACTGAAGCATCAGGTTATTGCTAATGGGTGTGCAGACAGTGAAGCTTGTGTGATCCGCTCCCATATACAGTTAAATACTGCAGTGGAGTAGGAACACAGACTTGAAATCAATAACACAGAGTCTTGCTGTCAGTGATTCACAGCAGTGACCCTTTAAAGACATGCAAGATTGTTATTTACATTATAAAAATAAATAGATTGTTGTATATAATAAAATACAATACACATTAAAATATGATAAATAATAAAAATAACAACAAATCGTTATGTAAATGTAAATCATTTTAAAATAAATATTAAATAATCATTTAAAAATTATACATTTAAAAGTATAACTTAAAATATTTATAGCTTTACATTTTCAAAGATATATATACATATATATATACATATATAAATTTTACATTTAAAATGAGAAAATGTTATATATTTTTATATTAATTTAATCACGATTAATCGATTTGACAGACCTAATACACACACACATATGAAAATTATAATATATATATATATATATATATATATATATATATATATATAATCGTCTAATTTTAAATGTATAGTTTTTATATAAAAAGTTTTTGCATTAAAAATATACATTTATTTTTATGCATTTTACATAAACATAACATTTTACATAAACATAACAAATATTATATTATATTACTAGATTATTATATAATTAGTGTAATATTACTTCCTTATAATATATATTATAATATTAGACATAATAAAAGAAAATATCTCAACCAGGGGCGCATCTGGTACTCACAAACAAAATTATGGGTGCTCCAGAAGGGGAACAAAATATCAAAAATTGTAGGTGGATCCTGTTGTGAAGCAAGAAAATCCACATCCTAAGCGAGTGCCTGGACGTGGACAGGATTCATCTACCATTTTTATAATATTAGGCATTTTATTTTTTTTATCTGTATAAATATGTATAATACTAAATATTAGTAAATGATCAGAAAAATATTATTAAATAATAAATGTATAAACTAATCATTTAAAATGTAAAAAATAAATATAAAATATTATTTATAATATATCTTATTATGTATTTATATATAATAATTTCAATAGTTAACTGTTAACACAAGTTCTGTGGGATGTCATTTGGGTCGTGTCAACACAGGATGCAATATAATGATATCACCCTTGCAATAGGAAGATAATGCCATTAGTGCAGCATAAGGGGATTTTCCAGAGTCGCGGATGAAGAAATGAGGTGTAGCTTAGTTTCAAACACTGATCTCATGTGGAAAACTTCTGCCCCTGCCTCTCGAACTGAGCCAATTTCATCAATCTCCTTTTTCCTGTCTTTTTTGCAGAGTATAAAGGGCCTGCTTCAAAGGTGAGTGGTCTCTATGGATCTGTTACATTTAATGTGTTCACTAATATTTTCATGAGGAAGTGCTTGAATTGTTTTTGTGTCTGGGCTTTTGTTGTTTCAAGCAGACAGCCACCGAAGTTCGAGAGGCAGGCACTGACACCGCCCAGCCTGTGTGAGGGCCGCTTCGCTGGGCCACTGCAATACAGAGTGTGGAAGTCACTGAAGGGAAGCATCTATCCAGGTTTGAGAATGATCCTGAATTAAAGATAAAATTTGCATTGTCACATAGTTATGTGTAGAGTCAGTAAATGCAGTTAAGACTTATCTGATTTCTATATCATGAACTAACACTTCTCTACTACATTGTTCCCTTTCTAGTTCCCTCAGCCATCACATTTAACTCCAAAACGGCCAACCCCTGGCTCAGTCTTACATCTTCGCTCACCTGTGTGCGCTACCAGACCTTCAACATCACGGTGCAGGACAACCCACAGCGCTTCAACGCCGCCCTGTCTCTCATGGGCAGTCAAGGGTTCACTAAAGGCCGCCACTACTGGGAGGTGGAGGTGTACAGCAGCACTGTGTGGACTGTAGGAGTCGCTCGTGAATCCGTCACCAGAAAAGGAGTCATCAATACCATGCCTGCCAATGGCTTCTGGACGCTTTCACTGTCGTATGGAGTTCAGTACATGGCCGGGACCTCTCCACCAACATTACTGTCCTTGGAAGAGCAATTGGCGAGGATTGGCGTGTATCTGGACTACAAAAGAGGCCTGGTGTCATTCTACAATGCTGAGAGCATGACGCATCTCTACACCTTCAAGGACACCTTCACTGAGACCCTCTACCCTTATTTTAACCTGGGCTTCTTGGATAAAGTGCATGAAAATGAACCTCTTAAGGTGTTCCTACCCAAAATCTGAATTTGAGCTTTTAATTTTTATATTATTCATATTTCATAATATTAAAGGGACCTATTATGCCCCTTTTTACAATATGTAAAATAAATCTCTGATGTCCCCAGAGTGTGTATGTGAAGTTTTAGCTCAAAATACCCCACAGATAATTTTTTTTAATAGCATGTTAAAATTGTCACTTTTTGGGGGTGAGCAAAAACGCTGTGTTTTTGTATGTGTCCCTTTAAATGCAAATGAGTTGGTGCTGCGGTCCACTTTCAAGAAGAGGGTGGAGCTTCAAGAGCTCATGCTCCGGCATACCGGCAACAACAAAACAGGACAATCTCACGCACTGAAAATGTCAGAAAATGTCAGTAGCGGTGTTCAGCCTTATATGTTTCAGAATCAACCTTTGTGAAAATCCAGCGTTGAAAAGACCCTCGTTTGTGAAGCAGTCAGACACAAACGTACAAGACTTTAACGATTTTCTTCAGGACATTTCCTTTGAAAATGAAATTTAACCACAATGTCCTTAGTGACTCACAGGAGTCTATGGAGACTCTTATGTGCATTGGTACATCCCAAAATGCAACACTTGTAATGCCTCTTTGGCGCAGACATTGTACAACTCCAGCTGCTTCAGCGAGGATACAGAAATGGCGGACTCTGCGCTTCTCACTCAGGGCTGTGACTATGCTAATAGGGCATCTCGTCACCAGCTGTGGGCGGAGCTTCTCCCTCTGATGACGTCATTGTAGGGGGGAATCTGAATCAGCTTGTTTGAAGAGACTGCTTTTGATTTATGGGAATTATAAAAAAAAAAAAAAATGAGTGAATGGATTTTTACCATTATAGGCTGGTTGTTCTCACACACTGCGGACACATCAGTGTTACACCTTATAAAAGTGATTTTATTTTATATTATTATTATTAGTAGTATTTTTTTTTTATACATAAACACTAGGCTGGACCTAGATATTTTAAGTTTTATAAAGTAAGAGAATATGGTTTAAATGTAAGAGAATGGTCATTTCCCCCCCCAAAAAAAAAAAAAAAATGTTGCTAAAGCATTTATGTTTATAACATCTTAACATTGCAGTGGGTTAGTGGAGGCACATGGAAAATGAAACCAAATCACCAAATCTTTAAAAAATGGTTGGAAACCATGGCTTATGACCCTTTCTCACTTTAATGCTGCTGTAAGTGATTTTATTTTGGACTATAAGCATAAGATACCCTGACATATATCACTGCCTTTGCATATACACATTTCTGTGATATTCCTAGATTTTGTAAACAAAGGGGCAAGTGAAGATTTGGCTGGTCAGGGTCTAGTCCAGTGAGCCCCCGCTGGTAGATGCAGTAACTACATCATTCTGGGAACAATAAGCATTTTTCTCTATTGACAGTCATTCAAAATTACCTGTATATTTTGACTATAAACTTTTTTTTTTTTCCAAGCAACATCAACAAAATGATTACAGTATATATGTAACCAGTGACGGATTCTTTTCTGAAGGATCTTAAAAGCATGAAAATGGACTTAAAAGCATGAAAATTGCTATTCCCTTATCTGCTGCCTTTGATGTCACAGCTCATTGCTGTAAATAGCAAAATAGAGTCAGTTCATGTTAGTCACCAGTGAAAATGCCACTTATATCAGCTTAAACTGGGCATAAAGAAGCATGGTCATTATACAAATCCTGCTTTTAAAAAAGAAAAAAAAAAAAAGAAGAAAATATACAGATGTAAACAAAATAAGAAATCACATTTGGCTATACAGTCTTAGGATAATGTGCACTCTTGTTATATTCTAAAATCTACAACCCTAATGATTTTATCATTTTTATACAAACATGTACAATCTCTGGAAGAAATGAATTAAAAACTAACAACGAAATGTTTTGCTTCATTTTTACTGTCTGGTAAACATGTAACAAATTCTTTCCTGCCTCATGACTTCATACGATCAATGCAGTTACCATCACTAACCGCAAGGAGGTGTAATTGTACTCTTGACATGGACATGGACATCTTGGATGACATGGGGGTGAGTAAATTATCAGCAAAAATGTATTTAAAAGTGAACTAATCCTTTAAGGCGACACACAGTGACAGAACGCTGACCCTCCGTCTAGTTTTCTGGGAGCTGCAGAGTAATTAAAAATAATTAGGCCTACGCCAAATCTCTTGTTTTCCACCTTTATAATTATTAGACACAGTAACTTAACCAACAAGTGGCATGAGTCATGATGTAATTTAAATTTACACACAATGAAAAACCGATCTGATTTTATTTTGCCCTGTGGGGTACCACTTAGACAACTCAAGTCTTAGCTATGGTTATGTATGTGGTAATAAAAGACCCTATAATTACTGGGTGAAAAACAAAAAGTGTGGAATACTTCTTTAAATAAATCATACACGTCAGAAGAAAATTAAACTAACATTTCTACAACTAGACATTGTTGGAAGAGAAAGAAAAAAAAAAAAAAAAAGGAATAGTTCCGGATCTGGATAATTTATACAATATTCCAGATGTACTAAAATGTACAACATGAAGTTAGCCTAGTTTTGCAAGTATCACTGCTCAGCACACATAGAAAAACGTAAATTGTTTACGTACAACTGGGAGGGACTATCTTCCAGCGGATGGATATCATTTAAGGACGTTGCTGAATAAAATGTATTAAATGTACCATAAAAGCAACAAATGTACTTGAGGCCCTGCTATATTGAATATGAAATGGCCTGATTTTTTTTTTTTTTTTTTTTTTTTTTAAATGTCTATGGGCCTGACCAACTGAATAGTGTCCAAAATCTCTATAAAATAAACCAAAAGACAAGCCTGACCAGGCTAGGGAGACCAGAAAAGATTTTTAGCCAGGTTGGCTCTCTGCAGACTACACATAGGCTGTATTAGTTAAAAACCTCGGAATTACCATAATAAACAAAAACATTTAAAAACTAGTAGCCTAGTTTCAAAAGATCATGATTTCTGTTAAAGGTTGTTCTCTAAATCAGACACTACTCATTGATGATCCTAGCTCATTTTATACAAACAAATTTTATACACAAAGGCAAAAGAGCAACAAAAAACTTCAAATAATGTCATCTCAAATAATGTTTATTAGTCACATTAACAGTTCTTCAGACGGACAATTTCATACGTCAAATAATTTAAGTCTAAGGGAAGGCTCTCAAGCCCAAATGTATCGGTATTCTTTGACACACAAAGTTCCCCTCACCACAAGTGTTGCTGGATCCCTCTTCATTGTTGCTTTGATGATTTATTCCATGCACCTTGTGAGTGGGTAAGTTGTGCCAGATCTATTTCTACTAATATAATTCTAAGTCTAGCAGTCTGAATAATCATGTACAACTCTCATGTAAGGAATAGTGCTAGAATTGCTTTTTACAAAAAAAATATAATCCTCATAATTATCACTGAATGATATTTTATACATTTCCAAACTCAATTATCACCGACCTAGATGTGTGGCAATAAAGAATTATGATTTTATTTTTATTTTTATAATAAAACAATCATCTAAAAGTATTTTAGATGCTAGCCTTAGGACAATGAAAGAGATCTCTGGGAGAAAAAAAGTGTATCGGGGAAATTTTGAATCCAATTCATCCTTCCTCCTTGACTTGAAATCAACAAAGCTCTTCATACTGATATCTACCAGTCTGATGTTCCATTTCCTATGGAGTTTTCAATGGATCCTTTGAAGTACGACAGGGCAAAAATTGTTGCCATATCCCTACATCAAGCTTGTCCTCTCTGCTTTTTATAGCTGAAAGGCTACATATGTGTTTGGCACCATGATGACTTCCTCTTTGCAGTCTGGAGTGGAGGAAACAAGGGCCCTGGGTGGCATCACTAATACTGGTGCACGGGAGGCATCTGAGGCTCCTCGCTGCAATGTTCTCTGGAGCTCTTCTCTCATGAAGAACTCACTTACTAGTGTGCAGGGTGTCCTGGAACTTGGTGCTTGTGTACCGAACATGGAAACCTTTCTTGTTGATGGTGTCGTCCGAGTGAAACTTGATGACAATGGCATCACCAGCTGAGTAGATCTCCTCTGGTGGCTATAAAGGATAAAATTGAGACATACAAATTATTGCCCTGTAAAATGTAATTATGAAGCATAATGTTTGCATGTGCTTATGTTGGTTTAACAAAAATCTTGTTTACCCCAGACCCACAGTAGCGTCCCAGCCTGGGCGCTTTGACATCAGCGCCATCAAACAGCTCCACGTAATCATAGCCGCAATCAGCTTCCTCCTCAATCTCAAATGTGTGGAAGATGAGCTCCACCCCATAGCCCTTTTCCGCTGAGATCACCCATTGGCAGTCTGAAGCTCCGGGATAGTTGTTATCACCAAACTGAGCGTGGGAATATAGATCCTTGGTCTTAATCTCTGCCTTCAGACTACCGCCGCACTCTGAGAACAAGGACGATTATCGGTAAACCAAAATTAAACATTCATGGAGAACCTCAGGACCAACTCAGAGAAAGAAATACCTGCTGAATGAGAGGCCTTAAAACCCCTTTTCTGTACAGAGTTATCCGAGAAGAACCGCAGGAACATAGTGTTACCACTGGAAATAACCGGCGATGGCTTTTTGCTCCCACAAAAGCGTCCGAAACTGGTCGCTTTGCCATTTTGGCCGTCATATATCTCCAAGTGGTCGTATGTACACTCCTGATGAGCCTCCATGTCAATCTCTTCAAAAGCCTATGGGAGAGAATACAATTTGGATTAATCGCCACACAAACAGAGCTGGTGGAATGGTTTACTAGTGTATACTGTATCTTTAGCCTATCATTTTGTCAGGCCGAATGATGCAAGTACCAGTTTAATGCGATGCCCTGGGGTCGTGGATAGGGTCCATGTGCAGGCCTTCTTGCTGGGGTATTTATCCGGCCAGTTTGGACTTGTGATGATACCGGACACACTGGTAATGGCTTGATCACAGCCCACTGAAAGCACAAAACCAGGACATAGATGATTGTTGTGAATCCTCAATTAAAGAATGGATGCATAGAAAGCTTAATGAAATTACTGTATGTCTTATTTTCATAGTTGTAAGTACTGAAAATTGTAGTTAGTAATTTAATATATTACATTACACATTTTGGGTAATATAATCAAACTACTTTATGTTTACTTTTAGATTACTTTTGACCTTACTTTTAGCCTTAACTTGTTTATTAGATAGATTTGAAATGGATAATCTTGTACTATAATGATATAACAATACAAAGAGAAAAAAAAAAGTAAAAAATTAACAAAATTAATTGCATTAAAGGGTTAGTTCACTTAAAAATGAAAATTCTGTCATTAATTATTCACCCTCACCCTCATTTCATTCATCTTCGGAACACAAATTAAGATATTTTTGATAAAATCTTTCTGGCCTCTGATACACTGCAAAGTTATTCCCACTTTCAAGGCACAGAAAGGTAGTAAAGACATTGTTAAAACAGTCCACGTGACTACAGTTGTTTAACCTTAATATTATGAAATGACGAGAATACTTTATGGACGCAAAAAACAAACAAAAATAATGCTTTATTTAACAATTTCTTCTCTTCCATGTCAGTCTCTTACGCAGTTGACGTAGTAAACACAGTGCAGCACTTCCGTGTTCTACGTCAGAACGCTAACTCATTATTGGCCGGCTCCTGCGTCAGCATCACACGCATGTGTCAGCGTTCTGATGTAGAACCCAGAAGCGCTGCACTGTGTTTACGGGTTTGGAACAACATGAGGGCGAGTAATTAATGACAGTTTTCATATCTGACTGAACTAACCCTTTAAATGTCAGGGTTTCCCAAACTGGGGTTTCTGAACATATATAAGCAATAAGCTTATAGACAGAAGACAAAAAAGAAGAATTAGTGAGAATCAATAAATTATTAATTATTTACTGCCATTTTGTGAATATTAAATAATCACGTAACAAAGATTATTGATATAGATAGACGGTTCAATCCTAATACTCATGAATGGGAGAAATTGCAACGCGCAATATGGCGGAATACGTCCCGCCTTCTAAATAAAAGAGCCAATTGCTCGTAAAAGTCATTGCGTCGCTGCAGCTGCTGTTAGAAGCTCCGGTTCCCATAGAAACCTGAGACTCGCGTTTAGGATTGCACAAGTGCATTGGCTGGTCTAGCCTGAAAAATAAGCTTCTTTAACACTATATGAGCATAAGAAACATTTATGGGACAGTTTTGATTTGAAGCATGTTATTTAATTGTGAGTTCGACAAGCAGTTTGAGATTTCAGGATTCCCCCATTCAAAAAGATAGTACTTGGTCTTGGATGCCTTAAATAGCTGCCCAGAGGCGTTGCAAATATGGCTGCCGAATGAACAGACTTTCCTTGAAAGGGACTTTGCACAAAATCAATAAAAATTTAACTGTAGTGTGATTCTAAAAGAAAGAAAATCTAAAAGAAAATTAATATATATTCATTCCAGGAATTATTTTCATTTTGATTAAAAAAAATTATTAAGAGGTAATCGTAACTTCAAGTTCAGGTTTAAGGAGTTTACAAAAAGCAAAAGGAAGTGTTTTTTTTGTACTCAGGGCAGCTTTGGAGCAATAACAAAATGGAGCTTCGCAAAAAACATTAATCTCTGCATAAGTATGAGTTCAAAAAGAATACAGAGCTTTGAAGTTCTTAATTTCCTCATATTTGTCAAATTAATGCCTTTACAACCTACTATATTTTAGATTTGCCAAATTATTGTTTCCCTGCCTCTCTAAATCGTTTATTTCACAGATCACTAATATTTTCTAATACAAGAATGACTGGTAACGCGATGTAAAGCCAAACCTTCTTTGCAGTCATGTTTATTGGTGTGCAACACAAAGCCGCTGCGACACTGACAGCTGTAGCTCCCAAACGTGTTAACACACTCATGCTGGCAACCTCCATTCTCCCTAGAACACTCATCCATGTCTGCCAGAGAAAAAGAGGAACTGCATTATTCTGTAGTTTGTTGATTGACACAATACGCCAATTATATAAATAAGAGTGAAAGAGGAGTCTACGACATTCATGAAGGCTATTAAAGGAAACTTGACAGTTCTGTACTTTGCCACAGACTTCCATTGTAAGTACATTACTGTAAATGTATGTATTTACAAACTGAAGGACAGCTTGACATTACTTTCTGAAGGTTCTTGTACCAAACCCAGAATTGTTCTTTAAAAGAGAAACTGTCACAAAAGAAAGTCAAGACTGTACTTAATTATATTGTTCGTTAGCCGATTAACGTTGCAGAAGACAACCGCAAATCAAATCTCATGCTCACCAGAAAAGAACTGAGCTTTGAAGCCTCTCTTGGACACAGTGTTGTCTGATTTGAACTCAACACGCATACTGTTGAGCTGGGACGTGATCGCCTCTGGTTTCTCTGTGCCACAGAACTTCCCATGAAGCTTTGTGTCAGTGGACAAACCACTGTGTACCTCAACATAATCATATTTACAAACCTGGAAACAGACAGACAACAACCAATGAATAGCGTAAAATATATTTTGCATTAAATGTACACTATGTAACTTTTTTTATTCAAAATTAAAATTTTAATACTTCTTCCAAAATTTGTTTGTGTCTTACCCTGATTAATGACAAGCCTATTATAAGTGGTCTGGCTCTAATATTACATATGGTCACAGGGGCACAAGGTGTGAGAAGAAGGCAAGATTATTTGCTTTAGTAATCTTATTTAAAATGACATGAACTGTACATAAAAAAATATGTGTGTGCGCATGTGTGTGTGTGCGCATGTGTGTGTGTGTGTGTGTGTGTGTGTATGAAGGTGTAGAGAAGCCTTTTGTCAGGTTTTATGAAGTTTTTTTATTTTATTTTGCATGTTCAGAAATTTAGTTTTTCTTTTTGTTGCCTCGGGGCAACGTTGTGTGATAAGGGGTACTTTTCAAAGATGTCTTGGACCATACCTCACATTAGCAAATAATGTGTGACAAGAAGGGAAGATGCAGGGTTCCTGGGTGCACAGGAACACACAAAGTGATGTGCAAAAAGTGTAATGTACACCTCTGTTTAACAGCAGAGAAGAACTGCTTTTTGAAGTTTCGTACAGAGTGAAATCTCATTACATGAAGTACATTATATGACATGACACACTACATGATACAAACCTATGCCTGTGTCAAATCCAATAGGATTTTATCAATAAAATGTTCCCAAATGAAGCAGGAAATGATGTGGAATAATTTTTATCATGTGCCATCAAAATGTGTGCAGTAGAGGGTTTATATTTTAGACCCGTCGCAATGGTTTTCGCAGGACACTACGTACATAAGTCACTCGCTTGTGTGTGTCTCACATCAGTAAATAGAGAAAAGTTGCTACTTTGACGCATGTGTGGTTTGGAAGTGGCATAGGTTGACATTGTGCAGCTAAATCTCAGACCTTGGGGAATCACCCATTTTAAAAAAACGGAGGAGAGTCTGGCAAAAAATGAACGCGACAGAGCTCGTAATAAAACAAGAATCAACATTGGCTTGGCTTTTCAGAGATGGCAAGAACCGGGGGGTTTAAAATATTGTAAAGACGGGGAGATGGTGTTTTTATTACTCAAAAGGTGAGTAAAGTATTTTATTGAATAGATAAATTGCCATATGTAGCTCTCTAACAGAGTTTATTGTAAAGCATTATCTATTATGAAGAATCATTTCATTATGGTTGTTGTAGCGCTGTGCTGGAATTTATTTTCAAGGAACTACCTCGTCTATTAATGGGTATAACTACAGTAACGTCTTCAGCTAGTCAGCTTGAGATCCTTTCTATCTAAGCTGGTTATATATCTTAAAGGGGTCCTTGATTATGATTTTACTTTTTTTGCTTTAGTTAGTGTGTAATGTTGCTGTTTGAGCATAAACAACATCTGCAAAGTTACGACGCTCAAAATTCAATGCAAAGGGAGATATTTTCTTTTACAGAAATCGCTTTTTTAAGGACTACAACAAATGGCTGGTAGGAACTACAACAAGCTTCTTTCCGGGTTGGTGACATCACAAACCCCAAAATTTACATAAACCCTGCCCCCAAAAACATGCAACAAAGGGGATGCGGCCATGTTGGGCTGCTTTAGAGAAGAGGAAGAGTTGTTGTAGTAGAGTGTTGTTGTCATGCCGTCATTTTACACCGGACTGCTTCACAAACGAGGGTCAATTCAACGCTGGATTTGCACAAACGATTAACATGACAGCAGATGCTAGTTGATGAGTTGAATCAACTCCACAGCAACTACATACATTTATCCACTAACCATTCAGAATCATCCAGTTGCATTCTAAAATTTGTAACTTCTTCCTGAGTCTCTCCATCAGTGTCCGACTCCAGTTTGAACAATGTAAGGCTGAACACCGTTACTGACAGTCCTCATTTTGGCTGTGTGAGATTCTCCAGCTTTGTTGTCGTTGAACAACCGAAGCGTGAGCTGTTAAAGCTCCGCCCTCTTCTGGAAGGTGGGCCGGAAGCAGCAGCTCATTTGCATTTAAAGGGACACACACAAAAACGGCGTGTTTTTGCTCACACCCAAATAGGGGCAAATTTGACAAACTATAATAAATGATCTGTGGGGTATTTTGAGCTGAAACTTCACAGACACATTCTGGGGACACCAGAAACAAATTATATCTTGTGAAAAGGGGCATAATATGTCCCTGTCATAATATGGCCATAGTAGTGAATGTTTTAAGAGCAGTTTTTTAGTTATGAGAAAGAACCATATTCATCTGCACAGTCCTGCAGAGCCGAAGCACAACCAAAACTGCATTCTTCTGCAAAATGCATGCAGTTTTGTTTTTTAACCACTAGAGGGCCAAAACTTACATAGTGTACCTTTAATGTATAGCTTATTTCATTGTCACTGTGGTCAAAATATAATTTGCTCTTGGAAACCATGGTACTAGTCACACAATCTCCAGCATAGTCAACTTACATCGTTCCCCTCGATCTCAAAAGTATCAAAAAGCAGTGTGATGCGGTACTGCACGGGTGCAATGAGCTGCCACACGCAGTTCTTGTTGGGCGGGTATTCCTGCGGCCATCCTGGACTAGTAAAGGAGCCGTTGAGTTTGGAGATGAATCCTCCACAGGCAGCTGCTGGGATCAGATAGAGAAGTCATTATGTAGGTTTGATAGACTTAGACTTTGAGGCAAGCAAACATACAAAGAGACAAACATAACCCAGATTGTTAAACATGTTAAACACGAATATTCTGACTACACCGCTTTTGAAGCCTTTCAGAAGAAATTTTCCTGCTTTCAACAACTCTATTAATTTTTGCCACTGCTAGACACATCAAAGCTGGTCAAAGATCTGAATGCAAGCATCAATAAGTCAACTGTATGAAAACACATTATGGCTTTAAGATGCAAGTCCATGTAGTCCAGAATTGCTCCCCATTCTTAAACATGAATTGAAAGTTTGCTTGGTATAATGAATGCATGAGCATGAGCAACATAAGCCTTTTATTTGTCCATATTCCTAGAATTAGTGAAGTGTCTTTGCTGTTATCTTTGCAATGAAAACCAATCTCGTCAAAGAGCTGCTAACAGAGAGAGGAGAGATCTCTTTCTTTAGATGCTGTGTATGCTTGCTCTTTTTTATGAGATACTGAAGCTCTGTGTGCAAAATCATTAGTCCTCCTATGATTATGGTTCATGGACCAGAAAAACAAGTTTCAGAAAACTACTGCCATCCAAGATGATTCCTTTAATAAAGCAAATTGTCTGCAATTAATTGAGTAATTCTGTGATTTTACTTAATTGTATATTGATTTTTACATTTCTTGAAGACAATGTGAATGGTGCTTTGTCCTTGCAAAAGTCACCTACATTATGCTAGGGTGTTGCGGGTGGTCGCCAGGGTATTGTTATATGGTTGCTAAGGTGTTACGAGTGTTTTTAGTGGTTACTTGGGAGTTCTGGGGACAGTTGTATAAACACAGCCATTAAGACATTTGCTGCATCCGAAATCGAATACTTTCCTACTATGTAGTATGCGAAAAACAGTACGCCAACAGAGTAGTATGTCCGGATACACAGTATTTGAAAAACAGTAGGTGAAAAGTCCCTGGACGACCTGCTACTTCTGCCGAGATCCTGAAGAGTGCATTCGGTGGACACTTTACTATCCCATGAGATCGTGGGAGGGGATTTATGAATGGAAGTGAAGCGACGCAACTGATGCTGGTAGGTCATATGACAGTAACAACATGGCGGATGTAGTACATCTGAATTCCATTCATACTACTCGTATTCAAACTATATAGAGTGTACTTTTTTTAATGGTCACAAAGTAATTTCAAATTCAGTACGTGATTTCGGATGCAGCTTCTGTTTTAAGATCGAGTAAGACCCACTAGCAGTAAGTCTTACTTTTTGGTATCAAATTAGGCCAATGCCAATGTACGTTTTACATAACTGGCTGAAAAAAGTTGATGACTAACTTGTAAGACTAGTCTTAGTGGTTTATGTAACCGGCCCCTGGGTGGATGAGTACTGGCTCAAGGCAAAACAGATCATCTCTAATTCTCTATAAAATTCTGTTTTCTAGACATGGCTTGAATCCCTCCTCCAATGTAAATCAATGGGATTTTTTTTTCTGTTTCATAATCTGGCAGGCATAAAGCCGATAGCTATAAAACAGCACATCTCTCTACAACAAGCCACATGATTTCTCCCACTTATGTCTGTTAGCACAAACACAGGTCACTCCACTTCAGTTAGACATGTTCTAATTTTCCAGTACAATTACATTAACAATGATTGCAATCAAAATCTTACAAACTGATATGATGAAAAGTAGGCTACCACTCAGAAAACCCTCGAAGCCTAATTAGAGAGCAGTGAATGAAGTAGTCCCTTTTTAACTGGAATATAATTATCACACTCTTTTTTTCTCGATCGGTAACAGCAATTTGTAATAAGGCAACTAGATTTCACAGTCTGTTCCTTAAAAATGTACAAAGGCCTGAGAATAAACACGTTCTCACTTCCAACTTGTCACATGTGGACTCTTTGTCAGAACCCCTTGGTGTCGCTTTTTAATGCACAGGGCTCCCCTTTAGCATCATCAACATGCACTATTTAGACATTTTTGAGCACGTAACCCAACCTCTACCCCTAAACCTAACCATTTTTATATTATATAATACAAAACACAGGATATAACAGGCAGATATACTATATTGCCAAAAGTATTGGGACACCCCTCCAAATCATTGAATTCTAGTGTTCCAATCACTTCCATGGCCACAGGTGTATAAAATCAAGCACCTAGGCATGCAGACTGCTTCTACAAACATTTGTGAAAGAATGGGTCACTCTCAGGAGCTCAGTGAATTCAAGTGTGGTACCGTGATAGGTTGCCACCTGTGCAATAAGTCCATTTGTGAAATTTCCTCACTACTAAATATTCCTCAGCATGCGCTGACAGAGCGGGGTCAGCGCATGCTGAGGCGCACAGTGCGCAGAAGTCGCCAACGTTCTACAGAGCCAATAGCTACAGACCTCCAAACTTCGTGTGGCCTTCAGATTAACTCAAGAACAGTGTGTAGGGAGCTTCATGGAATGGGTTTCCATGACCGAGCAGCTGCATCCAAGCCTTACACCACCAAGTGCAATGCAAGGCGTCGGATGCAGTGGTGTAAAGCACGCCGCCACTGGACTCTAGAGCAGTGGAGACGAGTACTCTGGAGTGACGAATCACGCCTCTCTGTCTGGCAATCCAATGGATGAGTCTGGGTTTGGCGGTTGCAGGAGAACGGTACTTGCCTGACAGCATTGTGCCAAGTGTAAAGTTTGGTGGAGGGGGGATTATAGTGTGGGGTTGTTTTTCAGGGGTTGGGCTTGGCCCCTTAGTTCCAGTGAAAGGAACTCTTAATGCTTCAGCATGCCAAGACATTTTGGACAATTTCATGCTCCCAACTTTGTGGGAACAGTTTGGGGATGGCCCCTTCCTGTTCCAACATGACTGCGCACCAGTGCACAAAGCAAGGTCCATAAAGACATGAATGAGCGAGTTTGGTGTGGAGGAACTTGACTGGCCTGCACAGAGTCCTGACCTCAACCCGATAGAACACCTTTGGGATGAATTAGAGTGGAGACTGTGAGCCAGGCCTTCTCGCTAACATCACTAATAATAAAATAATATATTTAGACTTCTGCTTAAATGTGAAATTTAGTATATATAACTAGGATGTTCTGCATGGTTTTTAGCACATTGCTTGGCGTTTTACAAGAACAAGTATTAGGTATCACCTGCGCAGCTGCGGCGGTCCGGGGCAAGCTCGTAACCAGGGTCGCAGGCGCAGTGGTAGCTGCCCAGGGTGTTGATACAGCGCTGCTCACAGTGACCGTTATCAGGCCCTGGAGCATTCATCAATCTCTGCATTAGAAGCAAACCTCAAGGTCAGAAGGTCACAAAAGTAGGCAAAGCAGTCAATATGCATTTAGGAGAGTCACCTTTAAAGAAATTAGCTGCAAACCCAGCTTTGTTCACAGAGCCGTCAGATACAAACTTCATCCACAGCTGGTTGGAGCTGCTCTTGACATCGTCTGGCTTTTCGTAGCCGCAGAAATGGCCCAGTAGAGGACTGCTCTCAGAATCGCCATCTCGCACTTCCAGGTAGTCATAAGCACAGTTGTCATGTTTTTCAATCTAAGTGTGAAAGCAGAGAAGCTCATGAGGAAAGGATCAGAATAGAAATGTTACTTGTGACACCTCTGTCAGAACAGTCAATGAGGAACACTGAATGCTGAACACACTGAACACGAGAACGCTTCAGACTGTCTTATTGTTAATAATCACTTTGATGCCATGACAACAAGCTCAAGACGCAGTAAATCACAGACATTTCATGGATTTATGGTGTATTTTCAACTCATTAATGACTTTAACATTTTATGGCATTTCCCAGTCCTTTTCCCCCTCTTTCTTCCCATCTGCACTTTCCTTCATAATAACACTTGTGAAAATCTGTGATTAACTGTACTTAATTGTGCTTGTAGTGTACTTCAAATCTTAAAAGTATATTTTTATAAAACTGTAGGCTACTTGCAGATAACAATGTTAATGAAATTAAAGTACACTTTCATATATACTATATTTCATAACCGCTGGTGCTCTTCACGTGTCGGTCAAAAATGACAAATTTTTTTTTATTTCAATTAAATTAATGTACTTTATTTTAGTTTGATAATGTTTTTTATTTAGTATTTGTATTTTAGGGGATTTTATGGTACAAAATTATATTTATGCTGCAGTTATAATCCAATTATTTACTTTTTGAGCATAGACCTGAAAATGAAATTTCCAACTTAAACTGTCATAAATTTCGAATGCTTGAACTTAATTTTGATCTCTTTTCAAAGACAACACTTGGCAAATTATTGCTTAAATGAAAAAAGTTTAAAAAAGTTAATTTAAAGTTTAAAGCAAATTTAAAGTTACAAAATTTTACATTTATTGTTATGAAAAATACAAAAAAAAAAATACTTTATACTTTAATAATTTTCAATTTTTATATGAAATATATATTTTCAAAAACATGTTTTACTCTAAAACTGCTAGAAAATAAAAGCCATAAATCTAAACAAATTGTGGTCTAAATTTAAGTTTGATATCTCAAAAAAATTAGCTTTCAGTAAGATTTTGTTTGGCCACAGTACCAAAAGTTTTCACTAGATGAAATTCGTCTCCCATTCATCTTCAATGCAGTCATTTTCAACCACGAGGAGCACAAGTGTGACTATTTTTTTTAGGACCATTTAACCTTTTCGCATCATGTCCATGATTTTTTTGTGTTCATATAGCAAGTGCCAAAACCTTTACCAAGTTTTGTACCATTCTGATGAAGTAAAAAATTCTTAAAAAAAAAAAAAAAAAAAAAAAAGTAAAGTAATTTGACTGAAGAGCACCAGAGGGTTAAGCACACTTTTAAAAAAAAGTTAAATACATAAAGTACATTTTAAATCATACTGGGCCTGATTTACTCTCTATTGAGAGCGCAATTCCAAAAACGAGCCCATGGGAGTGGATCTACTGACGACGCACAAATTAAAGAACACAGACACAGCCGGATCATTTCCATGATGACCAACGCAATCTACCAAGAGCAGCACAAATTCTTGGTTTAGGACATGCTTTTTTGGGGCAGTAAATAATGATGCAAATACCAGTAAATTGACTAGCACAAACCTTAGTAAATCGCCTTGCATTATTCATTTAAATACTCTCTTCCCATAAATTTTGCGTCTGAAAGGGAAACTCCTACAAATGCATATGTAATAAGGTCAGCCGCAAAAATAACCCTGTCCATGCCTTTTCAGCACTAATATTTCTCTTTAGTAAATCCTGACAGTAGTTTTTTAACGCAATCAATTTTCAATCAACAATCAATTTTCGCAAAAACAAGCATTTTTAAATACAGTGCTTACATAACCAGCGTTACATAATATATGATATAATATAATTTTTTTTATTCCATAAAAAGTGAAATGATAAAGACATGGCTGATATTTATATCAGTAACAGTCATAGGGACACGTGGTGCACAAATTACAGCATTTCCTGAGAAGCATACACCTTGATATATATATTTTTGTTGTTTCAGACACTCTGTTGCAGTGCATTCTGAGGATAGTTATAGAAAACCGCATGAAAATAACAAACAAAAAAAGCAAGACTCATATACCCTACCTCAAACGACTGGAAGATGAGGCCCACATGAAACCCCTGGGGTACGATGATCTTCCATGTGCAAACTTTATTAGGGCGATAGTCGTCAGGGTAATTGGGTGACTCGATCTGTCCACTATCTCTTCTCACTTCACCTCCACAAATAGCTGAAACCATGGATAGGACATCAGACATTAACACTACATCAGTTCAGATGGGCTCTCAGCTGATGATCAGTGGACTTATACCTTCATAAACAGCAGAGAAGCCTTTCCCCACCCAATTACTGCTGCTGCGGAATTCAATCCACAGTCGACTGTCAGTGGAGACGATGGCCTCGGGTAGCTGGTCTCCACAAAAACGGCCTGAGGCAATTGCAACAAATTGATCAAAAAATGACGGGGCTCAACTTACTTCCAGAATGTCATGGACAGGGTTAATGGAATATTAAATTATTTAGTATTACATTTACATAGTATTACAAATTATTTAGTGTTTCCATGCCCTTCTTTCCAATAATCCTAAAGCCGAGAGAAGTTTTTATTTACTAACAAAAACCTAATTAAAATGCATTTAAGACAAAAACATGCAGAAATTATCTTAATAAATATGAGAACCTTTCAAAGGTGCATCTCTCCAGTATCCATCACGGATCTCCACATGGTCGTACCAGCACAAGTGACTTCTGTACAGATCCATTGAGGTAAAATTAAGAATGATCTAACAAAGAGAAACAAACACAGACAAAATAAAAAAAAAAAGTTGGGAGTCACAAGAAGGTTATTTTTACTAGTATTGTCAAAAATATCAATATTTCTATATGTATCACTTCACTCTCTCTTCACTCCGATGGCAAATTGACACACCTGCCTCCGCTCACTCGCTCTGGTTGAATAGTGCTTGTATTGCACATAATTTGACTCATTCCCGCAGGTTTTGAGCTCACATCAAAAGTGTGCTCACCACTCATCTATATAAGTGGCACTCACACAAACAACTTGTGAATACCAAATTGACTTCTTTTTCATTGCTTACTGCGCTTAAACAGTCAAATACACACAAAACTATGTCAAAATGCCAGCCTTGTTAAGTATTCAGGTAAATATAGTAAATATAGTCAGTTTTGAAACGCAAATAGTTGAGAGAAAAATGACGCATGTTGTGTAACAGTATATTGGATCATTGCATAAGCTCTTAAAGTCACAGCAGCCTAATAAACCTTCTACTTTCTGTCAAGTTAATCAAAGAATCTGTGTACTCCTAGTCTCCTACTATTGTATATTGTAAGTTTTATGTATAAGTTTATATCTAAAAGTTTATATCTAAACTTACAATATACACCACCGTTCAAAAGTTTGGGGTGAGTAAGAAATGTCGGAAATGTTTCTTGAGCAGCAAATCAGCATATTAAAATAATTTCTGAAGGATAATGTAACACTGAAGACTGGAGTAATAAATTAGATTTTAAAATATATGCAAATAGAAAACAGTTTTTTTAAATTGTAAAAATATTTCACAATATTAATGTTTTTGCTGTATTGTTTGATTATTTCTTTGATTTTATGTAAATTAAGCCATAAATCTAAAAAAATAAAAATAATCTAAATTTTATGCGATAAATATAAACAAGTTGTGTTCCAAATTTGAGCTTGATATCTCAAAAAATTAGCTTTCAGTAAGATTTTGTTTGGCCGCAGTACCAACAGTTTCCGCTAGATGAAATTTGTCTCCCATTCATTTCCAAAACGGTTTGAAAACAAGTATAATCTTTTATTAATATATTTTTTTTATAATTTTATTTATTTGATTGTGTTTTGTGTGTAATGCAAAATAGAAATAAAATTAAAAAAAACTTTTACTGACTGAAAAATGTGTTATGAAACATCCATCAAAATGTCTATATATTCTATGTGAAGTTCTTCTACCTTTTCTCCAGGCGTGACCGATATCCTCCATATACAGTGAAGATATGCGGCGTATCCGTTAGGGAACCCAGGGGAGGAGAAGTTTCCAGTGCTGTCCTGAAGGCTCTCACCACATCCTGTGCACAAACCAGAGTCGAAACCACATTGAGAGAAACTCACAGATGCTTGACCTGGAAACCGGATCCCCTTATTGGAAAACAGTAGGAGTTTTGCAGATGGTAAGGTCAGTTTTAAAGATCGTGTTTTTATTTTGAAGTATTGCCATCATTCCAGCTAAGATTAAAGGAGATGACTGCAAAAACAAATGCTCAATTATAGGGGATAATTATACAGCTGCATCATTCTCCCACTGTACATAAATAATTAAACGGGTCATGATTTAAGAAATCAAATTTTCTTTCATCTTTTGACATATAAGAAGCCATTGAACTATAAAAATATCCTAAAAGTTTCATACCTCAAAACTTCCTTCTTAGTCCAAAAACAGCTTTTTTTAAAAAACAAAAAAACAAACAAACAAAAAAAAACAAGCTGCCCAAATGACTCGTTTTGGATTTTTTCACATTTGACATAATAGTGTGACAAAAGACCGCCTCTGCAGAAGAAGATCAATGCCTACTTCTACATCATTGCATCTTCAGCCCCGCCAATAATTTGCGCATGTCATGGAGTAGTAAATATGAAACAGACACAAACATGGGATTACTTCAACAACAAATCCATAGAGATGCCTCTGAGGATTACAAGACTTTTTGAAGTGTAAAAACACAGTCTGTGCGCATTGCCATCCTTGTGATCCTAACATTAAGAAAGCGTGGATGAACTTTATTTTAACGAAGTTCCAGTAAGACATTGTTCATTTATTCACTTCATTTTACTTCTGATACTTTTTTAAACAAGGCACAGTTCGACGCAGGCTTTTTAGAGAGACTGAGAATAAAAGATGATGTAGTGCCAACAACAATGGATCCAACAGCAATGGTGTTGGGGTATCTATATTCTAGGGGCTCTATATTATAGCTGAGCCCCCAGACACGACGCGTCACGCAGACACATTATGACAGGTGTGTATTGCATTTATTTCGTTTTTCCTTTTTTATTCATAATATACACAAACTTGTTAACTATATCATGAATTATATGATATATTCTGATTGTCAAATATGTAGAAGTGAATGTGTTTTGTCATTTAAATACCCTCATAACGATCATGTTAGTTGATAAAACGCGCAATGAGTTTGCACCGCAATTCAGAGGATTTGTCGGGTTTATGTAAATTCATCCATTTTTTCCCGAAATACATAAAAGTAACTGGCTGGTGAACTGGGAAAAGAAGAGTAAACTTTATCGTTTCATACACAATGTATCTGATATGAATAAAACACTTATAATTGATGTCACATTATAATTGAAAGGATTATTGCAGCATCCATATCAGTGTATGGAATTTGAATTTAACAGACTATAAATGTCTTATATATATTTAAATGTCTGAAACCTCAAATAAACATTATGTGGTTGAAGACACTGAACAATTGTGAAACATGAAAAGCACTGAGCTGTTTCTTGCACTGTTTAGGTCTGGTGATTTACTGGGACATTCTAACAACTTTATTTTCTTCTTCTGGAACCAATTCAAACTCTTCTTTGCAGTGTGTTCTGAATTGTTGTCCTGGTGGAAGGTCCACCAAAAGTCTCATCTTCATCATCCTGGTGGATGGCAACAAATTCATCTCAAGAATTCTTTTCTTCAATAATGGCACTTTCTGTGGTGAGCGTGCATGGAGGCTGTGGCGGTGGGGTGCATTTCCTATTGTTTTCTCTGTGACAACTGTACCTGCTGCCTCCAAGTCTTTCTGGACTTCTTTCCGAGTGGTCCTTGGCTCTTGGGCTACTCTTCTGACTAACCTTCTGACTCCCTGATCAGAAATCTTGCGAGGAGCTCCTTTGAATGGCCAGTTGATGGTGGAATGATGTTCCTTTCAGTTGTGGAAAATGGCCCCAATGGTGCTTACAGGAACATTTAGGAGTTGGAAAATCCTTCTGTAACCAGTGCCGTTGTTATGTACGGGAAAAATCTTGTGAAAGTCTTGGGAGAGCTCTTTGCTTCTACCCATCATGAGATGTCAAATACTTGCATTCAGAGCTGGGTAAGCCTTTTTCTAACCTAACAACATGCACTAACCCAACTGATTCTAATTTGCATAGGTAGGAGGTAGAACTACTTAGTGAAATCTGTCGCTTTCTTGACTTGCCTTGCCTTAGTGTACTGCTTTTTTTTATTTTCTTTACTTTATTTGCCACAACCAAGACTTATAAAGCATATGTAATACACATAAATGTTTCACATTGTTGGCAAATGTTTCAACTATGTAAGATATTTTTTCAAACTTCTAAAATTTTCAAAACAATTCCACAAGTGTAATTGAGGGGACATTGAAAATATTTAAATATGCAAAACTGTTAACCAATCATAGCAGCAGGCATTTACTTCCAAGTCTTGAAAGTGACACGCCCATCAAAATAGTGTGTTCGAAAGAGGGGGTCAAAAACAGGATAGAGAATAGCATACAACTTCTAAATTAGGATGTTTTTGATGTTCTTGAAAACATTATAAGTGGACCTCAGAGAACATTATAAAATAAAAAGAAATGCAGCTCATGCCCTTTTTAAACTGATGTCACAGTCACAAATGCATTTGTCAAGAACATTCAGGAGGAAATCTAAAAACAGATGATGCATGGGATGTGAAGGGCCACTTACTTGGACACTTGTATAATTTTCTTGCTTGAGCGATGTCCCCTTTGCTCAGTCTCGTCCGCTGTCCGATGGGAGGTCGGACTCCATCAACCTCATATCTTGGCAGCATGGTATCAAGATAGATGCCCCTTTTTTTCAGACATAAAAACAACAGCTCCCCAATTACTTCAGTGAATTCTCAGTAGGCTTTTAGAGGAACTAAGATACAGCAGCAGGGAGAATGCATCTGAAAAACGAATCCGATCATATATTGAGACATTATGTGTTATTAACCTGTCAACGGACCCAAAGATTTCCTACATGGCTGATTCATGATGAGACCACAGTGACCACATGTGAACATTTAATCCACAATTAAAGGTGCAGTAAGCAATTTCTTAGAAACACTGTTGAAAATGGAAACAATACCAAACGAACAACTTTGTGAATATTTGCTCTATGTTTGTGCCAAAAAAATATTGTGTTTGTACATAGTCCTGACTGTGAAAATAGGTGAAAAAACAAAGTAGATCAACCAAGCACCACAACACTCTTGTAGCTAATCAGCAGTAGGTGGCGTATATGCTCATGATGGCGGAGGAGAGCGAGTGAGCAAGGGGGAGAGTTGTAGAAAGAATGTAGAAAGAGAGATATTATTAAAGAGAAAAAGGTCAGAGGAATATAATCTAACTTTCCAGCACTGGAGAGACGTGAAGGCCTGGAAATGGACGCCAAGGTTGCTTTATTTCTGCTTGATATGCGAGTAACGTCTTGTTATGTTTCACAGAAGATATGCTGTTGTTGTAATATTAGCTATAGTCAGGGGACAATCTAATGCCCCAGCTGTTAGTCATTGTCTGTGTTGCATAGTGTGTTTGGGTGCAGAGCACCCAAAGGGGGGGGTGATTTCTTTTGGGTAGAGTGTGTTTGTTTGGGTGTCAATTTCAAATATCAACAGTGTTTCTCAAAAACCTCTTACTGCACCTTTAAATTGTTGTTGCATGCAAATGCTACACAAGCCTTTATTAAAACTTAATTTTAGAGATAATTTTGCAATGGCTTTATGTCAGTTTTAAACAGATATGTATAAATGTGTATAATTTAAAACCTCTTTATATGAAATGGTTTGCTTAAAAAGTGTTTGTGCTATCTTTCTTTAAAATAAATGCCACTTGTTTTTTGTGGTCACATTTTATTTAAGTGTCTTAAGTGTCCAAATATGTTTTGGGAACACTGTACATGTTTATGACATTGGAGATATGTTCAAAAGTTCTTTTTAGATGTTGGTTTTTGAAAGAAGTGTCTTATACTCACCAAGCCTGCATTTATTTATAAAAATATAGTAAAAACTATAATACTGTGAAACATTACACATTTTTTTAATATTAATTTTAATATATTTTATATATTTAAAATATGTTCCTGTGGTGTCTTTAGTGCAGTGTTATATTAGTATCATTGACATACTATTCATTTTTTTTTAATATACATTTTTAATTAGATTTTATTTTTATATTTTCTGCTTTCACTTCAATTTTAGTTAAAAGGTTTAGTAATTTTGTTGTGTGTTTTGTAATTTTTGTTAGTTTTGGGGGGTCTATATAGTTTTATTTTATTTTATTAGTTGTTCTATTTAGTTTTAATTGTTTTATTTACTTTTTATTTTGTCAACAAACTAAATGAGAAATATTGCCTTGGCAACTAGCTGAAATAAAATAAGTTTAAGTTTGTTAAATTAAATTTTATTTCAGTTAACGTTTATTTTGCTTCAAATAATGTTTTAGTTCACGATAATAACCATGTTTCAGTGTCACATGCTCCTTCATAAATCATTCTAATATGCTGATTTGGTAACATTTTTAATTATATTTAAATGTCTAAATACTTTTTGGGGCCACTGTACATGTTTATGACATCAGGGATCCAGCTTGCACTCCAAACAATGCCAATATTCCAAAATCAAAATATGTATGAACCATATTTGATTGACATCTGCCCACTATATATAGTCTTTCTCTCTGATGTTTTGAGAACAGAATGATTGCTCTTCACTCTCGTCCAGTTCCCATGATGACAGCACCCTGAATGTCCAGCATGCGGACACGGAGCGGTCAGAACAGAGTTTAAAGCATTGGCTCCCTGGACTCCGACTCCCTGGAGCCCACCCTGCATGCCAGAGCACAACAGAACTCCAGCCCAGCAATTGTCCAAGACAAAAAGCCTGGAAGGGCTTTATTTGTTTTGGCCTAAATCCAGGATCCCCTGACTGCAAAATGCTGGAGGTAAAACCGCACAATGTGAATATTCCTAGTTGAGAGGCCATAGGACAGGGGCCACTTTGCAAAGCACTAAAATAACAATCAGAGAGAAACCATGCCAGACTCCTAGATTCAGACTGATTTGCTAGCGAATCACTCAGACCAATTTGTGAATAGGCTGAACCGATTCATTAAAAAGAACCAACTACAAAAAAAATGACTCACAAGCACAACTTTTTTACTTCACAGAAAGAGCAATATCTAGCTCAGCAAACTAGAAAAACACATTATACAGAACAGTACCAGTCCATTGCATTCCATAAAATAAAAGCTCAACTTCTTGCAGAAGCTGACCACAACAACCTTGAATATGAATTATTTCTGGTTAAGACTACACCAGAATTAGCCTCACTGTTTCCAAACTGTTTGCAGGTTTTCAACATAGTCAATTCAAAGAAGCTTTGTAAGACCCAAAAGAACTGACTAAAGGACACTCTACCAAAAGTCTAACTGCACTTCAGCCTTGGCTCCCTGTCTGGATTCCTTCCTCTTGTCCTAAACAACAACAGGCCCCCTCAAAGCAGCTGGCTGTATCTCCATCCTCAAGCCACTAACAACAGGTTAGTCAGCAGTCGGTGAGAGCACCAAGTCCTCAAGTCCTGGACTGCCTCATCAGCTCAACACTTGTCTTAAATACCAAAACACTAACAGATGCAATGAGGTCCCTGTCATTTAGAATTAGTGTAGAAATTAGTATTTGTATTTTTACAATAAGGTCTCATTTGTTAACATTAGTTAAAGGGTTAGTTCACCTAAAAATTAAAATGATCCCATAATTTACTCACACTCAAGCCATCCTAGGTCTATATGACTTTCTTCTTTCAGCCAAACACAATCGGAGTTATATTAAAAAATATCCTGGCTCTTCAAAGCTTTATAATGGGAGTAAATAGTAAATGAGATTTTGAAGCCCAAAAAAAGCACATCCATACATCATAAAAGTAATCCATACGGCTCTAGGGGGGTTAACAAAGGCCTTTTGAAGTAATGCGATTCGTTTTTGTAAGAAAAATATCCATTTTATAACTTTATAAACTATAATCACTGCATTCCGTATGCGAGTTTAGTTCTGGTGGATGAGTGAACTTTGACCCGTCACATGACATACTGACGAACATGGAAGAGCAGAGGATAGAGCAAAACAAAACACTGAATTGTGTTTTGAACAGTGCTTCTGCCAAAACCGTACTTTCATATTCTTCAAAAAGCTTATGCTGTATGTCCTATGCCTTCCCTATTCTACTTACGGAATGAACGCAGCGGCAGTTAAATTTTTTTTCGTAAGTAGAATAGAGAAGGCGTAGGACATACAGCGTAAGCTTTTTGAAGAATACGAAAGTACGGTTGTGGCGGAAGCACTTGGAAGGCGATCATTAAAGCATATACATTTACATTTTTTTCGAAAATGACCGATCGTTTCACTAAATAAGACCCTTATTCCTCGTCTGGTATCGTTTAAAGCCCTTTGAAGCTGCACTGAAACTGTAATTTTGACCTTCAACCGTTTGGAGTCCATTGAAGTCCACTATAAGGAGAAAAATCCTGGAATGTTTTCATTAAAAACCTTAATTTCTTTTCGACTGAAGAAAGAAAGACATGAACATCTTGGATGACATGGGGGTGAGTAAATTATCAGGAAAATTTTGTATGAAAGTGAACTGATCCTTTAATGCATCAGCTAAAATGAACTAACAATTACCAAAATATTTAGTATTTATTATTCTTTGTTAACATTAGTTAGTAAAAATCTAATTGTTCATTGTTTGTTCATGTTAGTTCACAGAGCATTAACAAATACAACTTTGTAGAAATCCCCATTAACTATGATTAATAAATGCCGTAGAATTGTTGTTTATTGTTATTCATGTCATTAACTAATGAAAACGTATTGTAAAGTGTTAGCTTTTAATTTGTTAGAGAATTAATAATGGTTGTTGATTCTCCAATTAACACACAGAATATAATTATAGCGTCAATGAGAGGCTGCATAATCAGAATTAAGTGATGTATTACCAGAAATTGTATTCATTTGTATGTTATATATTATCCAATTATTTCTAAAAAAATAATAATATCTAGTTGTGTACAAGTACAATAAACACTTAAGAGTCCAAACCTGGAAAAGGTGTTTCTGGCATAATGCATGATACTGTCAAAATCGTAAACCTCCCCAAGCGAATCCACATCATCTGGCTCCATCTTTATGAAATTGTACTCCTGACCTGTAAAGTGCAACATAGACTGCATCACACAAACACTTCAACTGAATCTCAGCAATTAAAGATTATTCTGGATTTTAGATATAGTATAATGCATAAAAAGTTACAAGTAGCAACTATAAGCATATACATAAGTATGAGATATCATTCTATTTACCCAGAGGCTTAGATAGTTCTTGTACCTGGCTGGATGTTTTCTCGAAATATATCAACATGTTCGTCCCGGTCGGGTCGGGTGTGCTCGTGCCAGAATCCAATGACATGTCCGAGTTCATGCACCACGATGCCAAACTTGTCACAGTTCTTCCCGATAGATATGGCCTGTGGACCACCACCCCTCCGCCCGACAAATGAGCAGCACCTTCAAAGAAGCCAACCTGGGGTTAGAAAACACTTTTGAACATATTTAGCAGACACATTTGGTAAACAGAGTCAAATTAATGTTTTTTTATTATTACTCTCTTCTCAGTTGCAGAAAAAACATCAAACAATGTTTCGTCTGGTACAATTTTAGGCAAAGATCAATAGACTTTCTCAGATGAAGCTACACTACCTTTTAAAAGTTTGATTTTTTTTTTTTTAAAGAAATTAATACTTTTATTGAGCAAGGACACATTAAAGTGATAAATTGACTGTAAAGAAATTTCTGTCATGACAACTCTTGGAGTGTTTGGCATGGTAATGGATATGACAATGTTGATATGTTTGGTCTTGGGGGAATTGATCTGCTGTTATTGCTGCTGCTGCAGAGCAAGTATGGGACTTGCTACTGCCAATACATACATGACATGCTGCTGTTGTACAATATAGCATACATTAATTACCAGTAGCAGATCTATACAGGTGGAGCTGGGGAAGGTGGAGGGTTTATGAAAGCGCGCTGCACTACTATAGCAAATGCTGACCAAGTATTTGAAGGTTGAGCAGCGAGCTCATTGGCTACTGCCCTATAGAGAAAGACGTGATAGCAAGCAGATTGAATTAAGGACCTAACAGCCTGCGCCATCTAGAGTTTAATATATATATATTTCTTGAGCAACAAATTTAGCATATCAGAATGATTTCTGAAGAATCACTGAAGGCTGGAGTAATGATGCTGAAAATTTAACTATGCCATCACAGGAATGAATTACATTTTAAAATATATTAAAATAGTAAGCAATATAATATAACAAATAATACTAATTCATAATATTACTGTTTTACTGTATTGCAACCATCAAGTTCATCCTTCAGCCTTTTAATTAATCGAAGTTCAACAAAGTTTTGCTCAATTCAACAGAGACACACAATGAGCTGAATGCAGCAAGCTTTGTCAGTCAGACCTTGAGGTCAGGATCTGTCTCTGCTGAGAAATTGGAGCTTTGTACTGACTGAATCCAAAGCAAGGATGTTTTTGGTCACAGGTGGCACATGGCCTACTCTTCTGGGAACTGCGGTGGAGTGACGTGGCTGTCAGAGCCATGAAAACTTCACCAAGGTCCAACTTTTTACAAACAGAGTGTTAGTATTTTTACACATACACTCCAATCAATTCAATCATTCATTCAATCAGTCAGTCAGTCAATCATTCATTCAGTGCTATAAAAACTTACTTTTTTTACTGTTTACTTTTTTGATCAAATTGATGCAGCCTTGGTGAGCAAAAGAATTCTTTCAAAAACATAAATAAAAAAAAACCCTCTTACTGACCCCAAACTTTTGAACAAAAGTGCAAGGCTTGGGTCTAAGGGAACTTTTAACCCATTTTATCATCTGCCAGGCAAAAAATGAAAATCAAATCACTTAGGATTTTATAATTATATTAAAAGGAGTCATAATTTTATTAATATTAGTTGTATGTATGTGTGGTCCCTCTGAAAAGTAACAGAGCCATTTTTTAAATCACAATTATTATGTGCACATTATTCTAAACGAACAATTGCTTGGTCTCTGTTGTTTTTCTG
Organism: Ctenopharyngodon idella; assembly: GCF_019924925.1. NCBI lineage: Eukaryota > Metazoa > Chordata > Actinopteri > Cypriniformes > Xenocyprididae > Ctenopharyngodon > Ctenopharyngodon idella. The sequence goes on from NC_067229.1 coordinate 44,000,357, forward strand.
CTAATGTCACTTAGGCTGTGCAGACAATTGAATTATCTTAACCAATAGCCAAGCTATTTAGATATTGAATTTGCAAATGCACAGAGTTCTGGCTGTGATAGTGTCTAGTCTCTCAAGTGCCGCTCTAATTATTTTGTGTGCTGAATATCCTGTAAAATGGTTTGTAAAGGGCAATTCACAGTGACTACACTACAGCACTGCTTGCTGGGAGCCAGATTTGCTCTAGAAGATAACTTGTTTGTGCGCTTGGCGCCTATAGAAAGCCAAAATCAAGGAAACTGCTGAAATGATTGGAGCTTTGGAATGCTGGCAGAGAGGTGAGTTTCTGTGCATCGGGGACTGAGGGAGAAACTGGAATAATCAATATGGTGAGCAACAGTATTCTCTCTACAGAGATGCTCAGAGCGTGAACTTACCCACATGGCCGGATGGTAAAGACGATGTAGCTCTCCTCCGTGCTTCTTTCCATGAAGGTCACGCAAGTGTGTTTCTCCCAGTGACGCATGGCTTGCTTGAAAATGGCTCGCTGGCTGCCTGCAGGGCATTTGATTTAAATCAGTAAAGGACTGAGGTCATGTAGTTAACACATTGATTGCCAACTTACTATGAAAATTATATATTTGGGACCTTACCACTAAAGTTGCCACTAATAATATAGGGTATTATGCCATCAGGCCAAACTCTCTCAGGTCTGGCTGTGGCTGCTCTCCTTCTGCGTAGGAAGATTCGATTGACCAAAACTGGGTCGTCCTTTGCACTGCTGTTAGATGAGGATCTGTTTGCTAGGGCAAAGACAATGCTTTAGACAAAATGTAGTTGTCTATTTTATTTTAATGTTTCATAAAGATTGTAAATGGCTGATTGCACAGAATAAAGTATTATGCATTCATTTAATAATCAGTGCTGGCTAGATAAATTATAAATTACATGAGGAAAACTGTAGCCTGTAATGTAATCTATTAGATTATACACAGACTACTTTTTGATTACTTTTAGATTACTTTTAACCTAAAGAAAATGCATACTATTGTTATCAACAACATGAAATGCATTAAGCATCACATTACATCAGGGTTTCCAAAACTGAGGTTTGTCAAGGAACTGCAAGGTGTTCGTGAGCTGATGAAAAGATAATAATTAATTCAATCTTAACAATGTAAAATTAAAATAACTTGCAACTATTGGCAGAAACTTAAATCTGCTAAGCCTGTAGTAAGGGACTGCAAAAAGATGGACCAATGAAAAAGAGTGGGAATTACAAGCCTGTTTCGACTGCACTGAGTGCCGCAGCCACTGATCTGGATGAGCTCACTGACACCGGGACATCCTACATCAGTTTCTGCGAGGACATGTGTGTTTCCACTAGGTTTGCTGTGATAGTCTGCGTTGATGGTGTTAACGATGTTCAACCGCAACACCGGTACGTCACTTGCCCACCACGTTACCACCCCCCACCGTCGTTTAGATTTTTTTTATAGTAATAAAAAAATCATTTAGTTCAGTTAGAAAACAGACACTACAATTAAAAACTGAACGCATCTGCTTAATGCAGCGTGAGCCAAACGAGAGTCGCAGCACAGATCAGCAGCAAGAGTCAGATTTCATTTGACTGACAAGATGATTGCGGAAGATTTTTGCCATATTTTGTATTTAAACCCAGTGCTTATAGGGAACCTGCAAAGGATAAGTTGTGTTTTTCTAGTTGTTGTGTTTTTTTATTATGAATAATAATAACCCACCATTCAAGCATTTTTTTATCTTCAAAATCTGGGAAGCCATTCACTACCATTATAAAGCTTGGAAGAGCCAGGATATTTTTAAATATATCTCAGATTGTGTTTGTCGGAAAGAAGATAGTCATATACACCTAGGATGGCTAATCACCAGCTACAAGAGGCAATCCCCCAGCATTGTGGAGAATCAACAACTGGCTGACGACCTGAATGTGTTTTACTGCAGGTTTGAAAAGCCAGATCTCACACCCCACACCCGCTCTGACTGTCTCTCCACACAATCATCAACATCCATGGTTTGGGTCAGCCAGCAAATCAGACATAAGACTGCAATGGACTGTTAGAACATCCGAGAAGATAATTGGTGTGCACCTGCCCAACCTTCAGAGAAGAAATGGACAGGTAACATCATCACAGACCCCTCTCACCCTGGCCACAACCTGTTTGCACTTCTGCCAAAGTCTTCCAGGTTTATTAGGGGTTCAAGTGCGCAGCGCCGAAACCCTATTGTAATTGTTAAAATTTCCAAGGATCAGCATTCTCCCATAAAAGTGATCAGGCAGACCAAACCATAAGTCATAGAGACTTGAAACTTTGAGGGCTGGTAGTGCTTACACCATCTACAACATCAGCAAGGCTCGCCCTGATTGGCCTGACGGGGGCACTACAGCAGGTGAAAAGTACAAAATGGCTCATAACTGAAGGCTACTGAAAAATTTGAAGTGGGCGGAGCCACTTTTACTAAAATGGCTATAACTCAATTTTTTTACCAAACTCAGCACACCTATGTAAGAGCTCATTCTTTGGTTGCGTGAAAAAGGATGCAGTGACTGGACACTTGGTGGCGCTATAACAGGAAAAAAAACATGAAACTGGCTATAACTACTTCACCGTTAGTCCGACTGACTTGAAAATTGGCATGCAGTGTCTTTTTCCGAGGTGCCATGATTGTCTATGAGGACATTGGCGTATCTCAAAAAAGCATGTCCGCCATCAGCCAATGAAGTTTTTTGAGATACGTCAATGTCCTCACAGACAATCATGGCACCTCGGAAAAAGACACTGCATGCCAATTTTCAAGTCAGTAAACTCTAATGCTCAAAATACTTAATTAGTTCAGTTAAATTAACTGTTATGAGTATTTAGAACTTTCTTTTTCTTTTGAGTTCACAGCACTGACATATTTCAAGTAAACTGAACTGTTTCATTGTTTTGAGTTGTAAAAACTCATTTCATTTAATTTAGACTAACTTAAGTTTAACCAAAACTGGGCTGGGATTTCTATTTCCCAGCATGCTTTGCCCATGGCACTCGAAAGAGAGAGTAAATGCTAAAATTAAGTGTTATATAATGTTGTTTTTTTTTTTTTTTGCAAGATTAATGGTAAGGTAGATTTAGTAGTGTTAATGTTTTGTTATGCTAATTTAGAAGAGTTTCTGTTAATGTGGGTTTTTGGAGAGTTACCAACATGGTGACAAGTGGCGCATGTTGCTTGGTTTGAGAGCAGGTAAGTTACATGTTTTAAGTTGCTGTACTCATTCAGTAAGTGTTATACCATGCTATTGTTAACATGTTAACATTAGCAAGTTAAAAAATAGCAAGTACAAAATTAGCAAGTTGGCATTTTCTGAATTTTCTTATTAGGTTATACAGTGAAATAAATAACTCATTTGATTTGCAAGAACTCAAAAAAAAAAAGTTAATTAAATATTTTATGTTAATCGCTATCAAAATGTATGAGTTAGCAAACTCTGTATTTCAAGTTAGGAGCAATTAACATGTATTAGTACTACAAACTCAAAACTTGATAGTTTTGCTTACTTAAAATGATTACCTCAAATTTGAGTTAGCCCAACTTATTTGGGTTTACAGTGTAGAGGTCTGTGAGAAATTAGAAAGAAATCGGCCACCGGGGGGCGCCTTCGTGTTTTTCACTTGCGTAAAGGACTGTGTCTCGTGCGATTTTTCGCGCATACCCACGACCATTATACCACATGGTAGAATTCCTCATTTTGAGCAACTTTGCCTCTATGACCACTGCTGTTCATCAAATCGTTTGTTAAATATTGAAGATTATATCAAAAACCAGCTTTGGCAAACTAGTCCCAGGTTTTTGGCTCAACCTCGATAACTGTTAACAAGCTTTAAAAACTATATATTTCCTATGGTAAATTGCCTGTATTTGCTGTAAATGGTCTTTTCCATCTATGATCGAGATGGTTACAGGCTTGCTAATTAAAACATAATACCTTTTTACACATGTGCTTAAAGGCCTTAAAGCACTTGAACCCTGATAATTGCTGCTCGCAGCTATATGTGTATTTTAAAATGTAATAAATGTAAAAGTGGAATTTAATTACATAATCCACATTACATGTAATCAGGTACTACCCAGCACTGAATATCATTGCATGGTGGCAGCAGTCTGTGCAACAGTACTCACCCGAATCAGGTATAGAGAAGTTAGAAGACTCATTCTCTTTAGCATCCATATAGTTCGCTTTAAGAAAGCGCAAGTCCTCTTCATCTAAGGCTATGTCCCCTAGAAAAGCAGCTAAACAAAGAAAATGAGAATACATCACCAGCTGAATTTCTCAATGTGAAGTAGCATGCAACCCTACGAGACTGATGAGGGGGAAATAAACATCACTATAATGAGAAGCATTCAGCCCAGCTACATGTTCTTGTTAGCTGCTCACAGGTCCCCATGAAACTAAATCTGAGTTCATAAGGTTAAAGTCAGAATAGTGAAAGTGCCAGAGGGGGACTTCAGTAGCTCTCTGGGGTCACACATGCAACTTGTATACCAAACTCATCTCAACTTTTAATAAGCTAACTGTCAAACAGGCCAGTCAGATTGCAGGGAGATGCTGAAAATGAACAGCACACCAACACCATCATCTGGAAAAAGACTCCCGTGAATTTGCTAATTAACAGTATGCTATGTAGGCAGAAGCCACTCATTATATAGTACAGGTGCAGTGGCTCTAAAATGGAGGGATTTGAAAGGCGCTTTACAAATGAACAGGGATTACATTATGCGTTACCTTTCATAAGAACTTTTTAGCTGCCATTCAGAAGACACTTTGCATTTTCCAGGGACTTACAGCACAGTAATTGCATGGATGGTCCCTCTATATTGGCGATAACAGAGCAAGTTTGTTATTCTAGTAACTCTCCCGTGTCTGGAAAATCACCTTTGGGATTTCTGTTTGTTTTCTTGTTTATTGGGGTTTTAATCCTTTATATTCATTACAGCTTTAATCTTTAAGTCACCACCATCTTCAAGCTGATATATTTGTCTGTATATTAAAATATAACCTATAAGAGAAGGGAGAAATGAAGTTTTTCACAGCTAAAAAAAAAAAAAAAGTTTCATAACTGTTGATTAGGTAAACAAACCATTCTTGCAAACATGCAAGTCTTTAAAGATGGATGAAAGAGCAATGCCATTCTAGAGAATATTTTATTATACAAAACATGAAGATGAATCATCTGTAATTTTGTCTTTTTGTCCATGAAATATAAAAGTTTATTTTGTCAACTTTTCAGAGAGCTATAAAAGCAACAAAACCTTATTTTGGTATCATGGGGTCTTTCATTTCCACTAATTATTTTCATCCTTTATATTCTGTAAATACATTATAACTACTCTGCATGAGTGGCTGTGAACATTCATCATGTCTGGAATGTGTGACCTTGCAACTGAATTCATTGTTTTATGGACTCTGTGGCAACAGGGATCAGTTATTATTTTACCCTGGTGTTCTCAGCCCGGCAGGACACCTTATTAAGCCTGAAACATTAGCTAAACAAACCAAACAAATATATGAATATGTTTTTGCCTCGCTTGAGTTTTTCGCCCAAGCTGTCAAATCTATGAACATGCATATAAAAACATACATTCACGCCCTCCTATCACACTGTTTCACCAAGTGTCAAAAGAAGAAAGAAGCAAGTCACAGCATACCAATTTAAAGGTAAAGCAGTTCCCAATTAAAGGTTAAATTTAAATCTGCAGTCTAAACAGGTTGACAGATAAATGGCCACATGTCACTATTAGCATCTTCACTGCTGTTCTGCTCAAAACTGAAAGTGTACAGAGTGGGGTGTGATGGTACACTTAGCTAACAAGACGAGACGATGCACAATATTTGGTTCACAAGATTTTTAAGAAACACTATATTTAAAAAAAATCTTCAGTGACAAAATATGACTGGAAAAATAGTCTTGGACTGAAAGGTGCATATTACAACTAATATAGGGTTGTCACTAACAATTATTTTGGTAATCAAGTAATTGGTCAATTATTGTGACAATTAAATATTCGGATAATTTTTTTTGTGGTGAATACCCTTTAAAATGACTTAAAATATATATAATAACAACGAGGCAATAATAATTGGTTTACATAAAGTATCAAAAGCAAGTCATTTTATGGTTTATTGAACAACACTGTTAAAATACATAATGTAATATACAGTACATATAAACAATCAACTTGTGTACATTATGTATTATAACAAATGCCTGCAGAGGGGGCCAACGGATTAAAGGGATAGTTCACCCAAAAATGAAAATTCTGTCATCATTTGCTCACCCTCAAGTTGTTCCAAACCTGTATAAATTTCTTTGTTCTGCTGTACACAAAAGGAAGATATATGGAAGAATGTTTGTAACCAAGCAGATCTCGCCCCTTATTGACTACTGTAGTATTTTCTTTCCTACCATGATAGTCAATAGTTATAAACATTCTTCCAAATATCTTCCTTTGTGTACAGCAGAACAAAGAAATTTATACAGGTTTGAAACAACTTGAGGGTGAGCATATGATGACAGAATTTTCATTTTTGAGTGAACTATCCCTTTAAGTAGAGATTTTCCCACGGAATTAAGGCTGCATCCGAAAACTTTAAAATGCTGCTTTCGGAGGACGCAATCCAAGACAGGAAGGAACCAAGGCATGTCCGAATCCAATGTTAAACCAAAACAATTTCCTTTCTGCAAAAGGGATGCAAAGACAAGCCTTCAGATTTAAAATCTGTTTGTTTTGTTCCATCAAAACTAGTCCGCTACATCAACTTCAACGGCAGCAGCAACACAGTAGCTGTTCCTCTTCCAATTTCCCATTTCAGTTCTTCTCTTTGTTAGCATCAAATTAACAGTCTCAATTTAATGCTGGTTGAGCCAAACCAAATTCCTGACAGGTTTCAATGGCCTGAAATCCATTACATGCTGTGAGGGTAATGAACTATTGTCCAAAACACTGGGCAGCCCCTGTCAGAAACATGATTATTATAACTTATTTAAATGTAAATTCAAAAGTGCTTTTCTGCTTTCTGTGATTTTGATTGCTGACCAAGAAATATTTAAAAGCACCAAACTTAATTAGTCAAGTTCCATATTTACAAGGTTAATGATTTCATCAGCAGGTGGAAATCACATAGGTTTGGCCACTGGCTCAGTAACCGCCTCTAAGCAAGTGAACAATGTGTTGATTTAATAAAGCATAGTAATAATGAATTTCCACTCAAGCAATAATGTAAATAATATATGTAGATATTTTTGTTGTGAAAACATATTTGCTTCAATTTGCAGAGCATCGTTTGATATATTAAATTCAGTTATAGCCGAGACAACATTTAATCTGCTGTCAATTTAGTTGCCAGTTGACAATTACAAAGATTTGCCCAATGCTTTTGTCTGTTAGACGTTTGTTTAAACTTTTACAGGCCATCAAAACTTGGTTGGGTAACTTAAGCTTTTCATGCTGTAGATTAGTCAACATTTTAGGTCTACACACTCTGTCCAAGGATGCTGATTTCGGAGTTGGGATAGGGGGAGGTGCTGAATCACCAGGATCCCATTCACTTGTCCCAGATCTCATGCTGTCATGCAGTACACAGCTAAACAAAACAAAGCAACACAAACAACACAGCACAACAAAATAGCACAAAACAACGCAAGATTAAACAAAACATGAAACAAAATGTTCACCAAAACAAAATATAAAACAAAGCAAGACAACAGCAAACAAAATAACAAAACAACTTTAATCAAAACAAAACAAAGCAAACATCACAACATTTTAAACAAAACAAAACAAATTATAATAACAATCACAAAACAAAATAACATCAGATAAAGACCAAACAAAACACACAATTAGTTTAGAAACATTGTGTAGACTAATTTACCAGCTTTGCATGGGTCCTTGTAGTCAACTTCATCACTTTCTCCTGGATTTGTGTGATAGTTTAAATCCACTTTCAATGCGATCGTCAATAAAAGCCGAAGACTGAAGATAAGTAAACATGTCCACAGGGAATTCATGACGGGAATGAGTGCGGATGTGGATTTGGACCTGGAGCCGGAGGAGAGCTGCGGGCTGCGGGCTGCGGTGGGAGTTTGGAAGGACTTGGGAAAATGGGAGCTCCCAGGAAGGCGGGTTTAGAGAAGCGAGGCTTTGCTCTCTTCAATGCCTTTATTCTAGTCCAGTGATTCGCTCAAATACCCGGGCCTCGTGCCAACATCAAGCTTACAAACATCACAGATCGGAGGTCAGTGCACTCAAAGTGCCCTGAGCCCATCTGTGTGGGAGAACGCGATCGCTCGTGCATTTCACTCCAGAGCAGAAGCAAAAGTGCTGTTGTGTCTAAAACACACTATTTTGATCAAATGATATTTAGTTTATTACACTTATATTGACAATATCTTATATTTATTTGGAATAGCAATCATAAAATAATCCCATATCAGTAAAATCACACCTGTCTCTGTGACAGCCTGACTCTGACTGTAAATAGCAAAAAAGAATCAGGTGAGCGCCCCGCGCTTTTTTTTTTAACCAATCAGAAACGCGTTCGGCGTGTGAATCATCTCTGTAAGCAGCAGAGGGCGACTCACGCTTTTTTTTTAACCAATCAAAAACGCCTTCTACATGTTTTGCGCTGGTCTGTTCTTAAGAGTAGAGCAGCCATCAGAAATGCTCTTGGCATGTGAATAATATTGATGAGTTTGATGACATATCTGGATGGTGGGGTTTGGTGAAGCAAAACTGTGAAATTTCAGAATACAAAAACAGTTTTTTTTTGTTTTGTTTTTTAAATTGTTGCCTATTTAACCAGGCAAGTTAGCATATGTATTACTGAATGAATATATGTCTATTTTTAAGCAAGATTTAAGCAAAAACAGTAGTTGTTACAAAAAAAGTTGTTTCAAGTCAGGTATAATTGGCTTTTTTGTATATAAATTGTGATTTAGGCACTGTTTTTGGAAAGTAATTCCCTTCAACCAAAACATTCTGTACAGCAGCACCATATTCTATTTGTAATAGGTTTCTCTAAATATCTTGTCAGATGTTATGACTTGTTCAAGGAACAAACTATTAACTGAGGGTGCGTTCCATTCAAAAGTCTATTATGCGCAGAAGCTTCAGCCTAGTAGGCTTGCAGGGTGTATAGGGCTCAAAAAAATAACACTAATTTGGAGTGCACTATAGGCTACAATATGTTTCCAAGCCTCATTTCAAACATTTACATGTTATTTTGCTGCACTAATAACAACTGCAATGCAAACCAAAAAGAATTCTTAAATAAATGTAAAATCACAACTGTCATAGTATGCTTTTTTTTTCAACACCTTTATTATAATAACAACCCAAATTCACTTACAGTATAACATAAGCAATGTCCAGTTACAAAAACAAGAAAATATATGCTTTAAAAACGTTTTTAAAAGTTCAATTACAGACATTTTGTAAAGCCTTATAGATTAAAGCTTGTAGAACCAGAGTACGTTTGCAGGTCAAGCTTCATTACAATTGGCAAACCTGGTGCAGATATATGATGACTGGCCCTGACTAAGAGGTTCTGATGCAAAGAGCAACAATGTCTATCAGTTCACTTTGAAAGACCCTGTGTAGAGGTTATTTTTGAGCACTTCTGTTTGGAACAACCTTACAAGATGGCTACCATGCTCTTAGAAAAAAAAAGGTACAAAAGCTGTCACTAAGGTACCATAACGCAATGTTTTAAAGGGTACTGACCCAATGTGCCAATTTTTCTGAGAGTGCATCGTTCTCCCTTTAAGGCCATGCAAAGACATAATATATGCTTTTAGGTATGACATAAAATTACTTTGACTACAGTAATTTAGAAGATAGCTTGTACGCAAAAATACACAGAGTTAGTCTGCTTGGAGTTAACCTGGAGGTAACTGTCTTTGTCTGGTTATAGAACAGGGTTATGATTTATGCTGTTCCTTGGTCACCCTATACTTGCAACTGAACATAAAACTTATGTGTTAGTAGCTCAATATCAGAGGCATTTAGCAGCATCAATCCATTAAAATATGAATTACATGCCCAAGAGTGGAAATGTAAGCTTGTTTTACAAAATGCACATGGTACAAAATTACGAAGATATTACTATTAACAGAGCATGTGTGGATTTGGTGAATTTACACATTTACAAAAAAAACTTGACTCCGGTAAACATCTTTAGCAGTCACATTTCACACATTAAATGGCTTTATTTTCCAGTTAGGTGATGTTTATCTTCAGGTATGGTTCCATGAACTTGTATTACAGTGTGTATTATTCATGAAAACATATGTAAAATAACATATGGTGCTTTCAGAGGCAATAACACTCTCTGAAGTGAATCCTAACTGGGCAACAAGAACTGAGCTGACAGATAAGAACTCTATTCATATAAGTATAACAGCATGGTGTTACCAAACATTAAATAACCTCACAATGTATGTAAAATATCATATTTTTCTTTTTTCTCTCTGCTTCTGTATTTAGCATTACATGTCACTGCAATTTACAGTAATGGGAGCAAACATAAATATGATAAAAATAAATAAATAAATAAATAAATATATATATATATATATATATCAATAAATACATTTTTTAATTAAAGCAAAAATTAAGATTTTGTTACAAATATACAGTACTTACAAGGCACCTGTGGTCTGATGTACAATGATGTCAAGTATTGTATTTACAACATTCGAAAATATTTTTTTTTTTTTAGTGGGTAGAATTTTTTTGCTCTTTTGAATTCATTTATTCCCAGATATGTGTGATACATCCAGTTCTGTGTGTCTGGTATTGTTTTTTTCCTGAGTGGCACCGCATAGACCCTGTAGAGAAAATTCTCAAATGTCGTGCTGCAAGCCCATGTACTTAGTAGGGTTGAATGTGTAACGGACATAGACCAGTAAGAGCTGTGCGTGTAAACCTCACTCCCCTAATCTCAAGAGGCGCTTTAGCGACTGATGCCAGAGACAGCGGTCTTTAGTTTCCTTGTTAGAGCGCCCGACTCCCATGCCGGCGGACCCGGGTTCGAGTCCCGCGGTTCGAACAGGAGGGATTATACTGGTGCCGTGATCCGGATGGGAGTGAGGTTTAGGGGGGTGAGTGTAACAGACGTAGGCCGGTAAGAGCTGTGCGTGTGCACCAGCCGAACAACTTGAGTTGAAGAATGTCAATGCTACAGCTTTCTCCTGGGATATAGAACTCCTCAATTACACCATTCACTCCATCCAGGCTCCTATAACTCTGTTGGAGGCTGTAACTCCATTCATGTCCTCAAGGAGAATTCCCTGAATACCATGAGCCGTCCCTTGGGGCATTACAGGGAAGCAGCAATCTTTCTGCCTGCTGTTCACACCTCTGTTCCCGTCGGATACTTTGTTAGAGGGCGGGAGAGCAAAGTGCGTGTGACGCATCTCCAAAGCAACAGAGCTGCAGGAACGGCAGGCTATAGCGGCCTGAAAGCCCCTCCGGAAGTTCTCGTTGAAGAAGCCGTAGATGATCGGATTAACACCACTGTTGAAGAACGCCAGCCAATGAGCTACAGGAAAAAGATAGCTGCTCAAGAAGTCAATCTGTTGGCGGTCCAGATCCTGATAGTCTGTAAGAAGCATCAAAGTCCAAAGCGGCAGCCAGGACACCATGAAGAGAATGGCAACCATGATGAGCATCTTGATGACTTTCATCCTCCTCCTGGAGCGAACGCGATTCTCACGTAAGTTGTTGGAGAGTTTGGCAGCGATGCAGCCGTACATGATGCTTATGAGACCCAGCGGGGCCAGATACACATGGACGAAGATTACCGTGGTGTAAACTCGCCGCAAGTCAGCTCTCGGCCAGTCCTCAAAACACACAAACAGTGGGTAGATCTGGTTGTCCTGGACCATGTAGATGTCATCCAGGCGAATGACCGTCAGGGTTGCAGCGGAAGGAAAGATGATGGCAAAAGCAAGCAGCCAAATGAAGATGATGGCGAAGAGCGCACTGACCGGCCTCAGGCGGTGATGGAAAGGGTAAACAATCCCTGTAAACCTGTCGATAGACAAGAGTAATGTTTAAGTACTCAGTTAAAAGCAGAGTATTATCATTAAATAAGACTAAAACTATTAAAAACATTTTTTTTAATTGAAATAAAGCTGAAATAAAATATAAATATTAGATGAACTTTCATTAAATGAAGTGTAATTTTAGTTAAAGCAAATAAATAAAAACTAAAACTTAAAATGAAAAAAAAAGTAAATAAATAAAAATAAATAGTAATACTAATACCTGCTTGTGCACCTGATTATTAAAAGGAATCCTGTGCAGATGCAAATAGAATAATTCAAATCAACTGGAATTCATTTAGAACACGAATTGTAGGTTGAAGTGTATAATTTAAAGGTACACTATGTAACTTTTGATCCTCTAGTGGTTAAAAAACAAAACTGCATGCGTTTTGTAGAAGAACATTGTTTTGGTTGTGCTTCTGCGTGACTGTGCAGATGAATATGGTTATCATATTGCTCATAAACTATTCACTACTAGCTTAAGAGATATAACCAGTGTAGATGGAAAGGATTTCATGCTGACTAGTTGAAGATGTTACTATAGCTATACCCATTAATAGACACAGTACTTCCTTAAAAATAAATTCCAGTACAGCGCTACAACAACCATAATGAAATGACCCTTCACAATAAATTCAGAGACATATCTGTTGAGCTCGTGAACACAATGGCCAATCAGAGGTTTTTACGAATCCACTCAACAGCACTCAAAATGGTAGGGAGAAATGCTGGTTTTGTCACATTTTTAAAATTTCAGTACTGACTTGGTACAGAAGTCGGTACTTTTGACAACACTAGTAGCTGGAGCAACTTTTCTCTATTTACGGATATGACAAGACACGCACTGACGAGTGACGTGTGTACGCAATTTACCTGCAAAAAAACATCCTGCTTGGTCTAAAATATAAAAACTTATAATACTTACCATAGTGAATCAGGGTTTCAAGACAAAAACATGTTTTGGAAGAAGATTATTCAAATCTTGTTAATTGTGAACAGAAAAAAAAGTTAGTGTACCTTTAATAAACAGTATTGCAAAAAACTAATTATCAAACTCTAAAGTAAAGTATTATCATTGGTTGGCATGCTCAAATAACGCATCAAACAAACACAAATAAAATTACAGATATGGGCACTGTACACTAATACATAGCAATTACTATGCAGGTAAATTGCATTAAATTAGATTTAAATAACACAGCCAGACTGAAATTATCAAAGAATGCTTTTTGAGGTTGGCTCTTTTCCAGCAGCAGTGTTTCGTAGTCCCTGAGTGCACTCATTGCAAATTATACCCTAGAAGAACCACAGCCCTTCTCATCTCTTGGACACAAAAGCTTATTTATTGCACTATATACCAATCATTATATCCTAATGAAAATGTTCAATTACTATAATTACTAATCATTACCTGTCAACTGCTATGGCAACCAGGGTAAAGACAGAAGCAGACACTGACATGCCCTGGATCAGGTTGCTCATAGTACAGGTGATTTGGCTGAAAGGCCAACCTGTGGAGAAATCAAGGACAGGATTCTCACATGAAGAAGAAATCAGAATATAAAGGAGCCGTTCCATATTTGCATTTCATGAAGATATGAGAATAAAGATGTCTGCTAGAATCATCGGATTATCTGATTTTTTACTCATAAATGCGATGACGACTGTGATTATGATATTGATGGTCACATTAATGAAGATGATTTTGATAATGATGATGATGACCCACCGACCTGAGATGAGGCTGTCAATCAATGTGGTGGGCACACAGAACACGCCCACCAGCAGATCACTAATCGCCAAGTTCAGGATGAAGAGATTAGTGACCGAACGCATGTTGCGGTTCCTGATGACCACCAGGCAGACAAGTCCGTTCCCCACGACACAAAGGAGCAGAACCAGCAGGTACGAGAGGATGTAGCTGACCGCCATCCCTGCCGAGTGGATGTAATATGGCAGGAACGTGCAATTGTCCAAAGTGAGGTTGAGAGCAGAGTAGTTCAGGGTCATTTTGTCTATTTTGGATCTTGAAAAGAGAAATGACAATTCATTTTGGTAAGATATCCTTATTAGTTTTATCAAATACTGCTGAAGAAAAAAAAAAAAAAAAAGAAACATAACCTGTAAAGAAATATTAAAATTAGAATGCCTACAATTTATTGATGATATAATATGAAACTAGTGGTGATGTAAAATAATAAAAAATTATAGATTTATATTAATATTAAAATAATGGATTTTTTATTGGTTTCATAAAACACTAATAAATTATTTTTTATTATTTCGTACATATGTTATTCAGAGTATAAACACTAGACTTTAATTAGCTCAGCATCTATAGCCACAGAGTATGATAATTTCAATACTTTAAATACTTTCGTATTTTAAAAGTTTTTAAGACAATAAATACAAACAAAATATGAAAAGTCTTACAACACTGCATATCATAGAAAAGATTATATCAGTCAAAAAGAGAACAGGAATGCCTACCTGTTGCTTCTTACACGTGAAATACGTGTGTCTGTGTTAAATCCACTCGTCTGTTGAGCAGGTTCTTGTGTTCGGGCTGCAATGCGCAAATCTCACTTCATAGTAAAGCGCAATGAACTGGAAACATGCGCGCGACGCGACAGTAGATTCCACTAGTGTGGCGCCTGTCAGAACTGTATGTCCAGCGAGTGACGTCATCGATCCTAATAGCTTTTAATATCGTAACACGTAAATGTCATTTAAACGTACAGTTACATTTAATCATGTATTAGATGTTTTACCCTAGTGGATTTACGAATTAATAAACAACCTATATGATTGTGTGTATTTACAGTTCGGCTATAAATTAACTTAAGTTTCAGCTACAACTAATAATTTAAAATTTAACCATAACGAATCAGGTTAGTCTTTTAGTAGCCTACTTTTGAGGGGGAAAAGAATGCAACTCTTACATTTATTGCCTCCAGCAGTATTGTGCCATATGATGAAATCTTTTCAGATTTCAAAACATAGATACAACCATAAATAGATTTAGCCTAATGCAATTCTTGCACAGGTGTGTTTAAACTGACTTAAAGGGATAGTTCACCCAAAAATGAAAATTCTGTCATCATTTATTCACCCTCAAGTCGTTCCAAACCTGTATGAGTTTCTTTCTTCTGCTAAACACAGAATCAGATATTTTGAAGAATGTCGGTAATCAAACAGTTGATGGACTTTATTGACTGCCATAGTATTTTTCCACATACTATAAGTGAAAGGAGCCCATCAACTGTTTGGTTACCCATTTTCTTCATAAAGAAAGTTAAGTAATCATCCTAAATATATTTTAAATAAAAATAAAGAAATAAATGTGGTAACATACTTAATTTATTCAGAATTCATTACACTGGCGCGCTGACTTTTTTGATTCACTAAAAAGAACCGTGAAACGGTGTTTCTTGTAAGCAAAATAAAAATGTAATATTTATTTAATTTCGTTTATCATCTATTTTTAATAAACAATACTTATTTAATGATTCTTTTATTCTATTTTAAATCGAGTGTTTACTCTTTTTTTTTTTTTTTTTTTCCTTCTACAACAATCATGAATTTATAAAAGTCACCACACTGTGGCGGTAGAGAAGAAAAATACCCTCAACACAAAGGCCAATCCGCTAAAGAGGAGAGAACAAAAAAAAGAAAGAAGAAAAAAAGAGAGAGAGTCAGTGTAAAACTGAACTTTTTTTCCAAAAGTTACCATGTCACTCCC
Organism: Ctenopharyngodon idella; assembly: GCF_019924925.1. Lineage (NCBI taxonomy): Eukaryota > Metazoa > Chordata > Actinopteri > Cypriniformes > Xenocyprididae > Ctenopharyngodon > Ctenopharyngodon idella. The sequence continues at coordinate 44,016,206 of NC_067229.1, forward strand.
CCTTAGTATTCAAGATAAACCCCCATTTTCACAGAGATCCAGACACCACCAGACCAAATCAAATTATTTTATGAAGATTTCAAACTAACCCAAGTCACTGTTAATGTATGTTTCAGGGGCACTTTGAGGGCCAGTACTTCTAGAAGCCAGAAACACATCTGTGACAACAGCACAGCAGTATTAGAGTCATTTGAGATTGAGGGAGTGATTCAGGCCAGTCTGACTGGAGCTCCTCAGGATCTGACTGCAGCTCTGGGACTCTGCCACAGACATGCACTGAGACCAGACCTGCTCCAACCTGGATGGATCACAGACCAAAGAGGCTGCAGAGTAACTTATCTCCACCAAAGTTGGATGTCTTGCTTTGAGGGTTTGCTGGGAAGTGCCATTGACTTGTGCAAGGCTGCCGTTACCAAACTGGAATAATGTCCATGGACTGGCGTGGAGGTGACAGGCTGCTTATAGGCTTGTTTGTGATGCTTATCCTGAGGGTCAGCTGCTGTGCTGGACAGAGCTATGAACGCTGGGAGGCTGGGTCCTCGTGCTATGGAGGGTTTGACCTCTATTTTGTGCTGGACAAGTGAGTTTTTCCATTTCCATAAGCTTTGAGAGTGTCTTTTGGCAGTGTAATGACACCTGAGAATCTGATGCTGTTTGGATGTTAGGCAACCAAAGGTCAAGCAGGCAATCATAGTTATTATGCATCCAAAGAAACACATCAGCTAGCAATTCTGACTTCTTGAGGCATCATTACAGTCTCTCATGCTCTTGCAGCTGCAAATCATGTATGAAAAATTAGGTTTGAATGTGCCCATTTATCTGGCGTAATCCACCTGCAATCTCAAGATCTTTGAAATGTGGCTATAATTTACCTGGAATTTATATTCCGTGCAGCATATCGGAGACGTCTAAGAGGTTCAGCTCCTGTATCACCTGGGCAATTTTGCAGATTCATGAAACCATAGACATGGTCAAAAGCATCTCATCTGCCACTTTTAACCTAAATAATACAAGCTTCACATGTGCAGATAAAATCCTCAAACACAGAATTGCACTGCGGTACTAGCTCTTGTATTGTATTTTTAATAGCTATATGGATGCATAACCATTTAACATAAAAATAGTAACTATTGAAGACAATAACCCACCTCCAGAAAGAGCTTGGCAAAGACATAAAAAAAGAAAAAAACAGATCTGAAGTGTTTCCAAATTCACTGATATTTGTGGGATATTTTGGGTGTAAAGGATTATTTTCCTTTGTCTAGCTCTCCTTATATGTATGACGGTTTGCCCTGGGTTTGCTTATTATATTTAATATATTCAGTTCAATAACAAATACCACAGTCTGAAGTCACTTTTTAGGGTCATTATTTAATAGGAAACCCTAGTAGATTGATGCAGGTGTCATGAGGTGAAGGTGAGTGTAGTTTTGAGGGTTGTTTAGGTTCCTCATGTGCTGAACCTTTTCACCAGCAGAGCCAGATGTTCCAAAGCCTCAGAGCTCGCATCTGAGCACAAATGATATGGAGATGAGAAAGAGACTGAGGGGAGGGAGAGACAGACAGAGAATGTATGCCATTGTTTAGTAATGCAAGTAACATTCTTCATTCAAAAGCAGAGATAAACTCAGAGAAAAGATGTGAAAAATGCACACCCTGTGATGAATTTAGAGAGGCAAATTTAATATGCATCCAAATATTTGGATTGCTCTTTGGTGGCAGAATTAAACAATGCCTTCATTGTGCAGGACGACAGCCTAGATTTTGGAAAAGTCATTTCAGTGATGGTTGTAGGTTCTTATCTGATGAGGTCATAGCGAAGAATTGGCTCACAATGCAAGTTTCATTTTCCTGTTGGAACAATGCAGAGTACTTGCACAATGCTGATATGCTGCAAGGTCTATGCTATCTACGTCTGCTATTATTAAGCAGAATCTATCTCAAAATATCACAATCTCCAACTCAAACTCTTTCCAGGTATTACTGACATCCTTGACACAGTGTGTGCTGTTGTGTACTGAACTTTTTAGCAAATGAAAGAACGGAAATAGTATGTTTTTCTTCCATACTTATATAATTCTTGATAAACAAAATGTGTATTGTCGTGAACACATACACTAAAAAAAAAAAAAAAAAAAACTGGTGTGGGGTTTACTTTGAAACAATTTTTACATAGAAACTGCTAGTAAATTTCACAAATAATTATAAAGAAATGGCAAGTAACACAATGAATTAAATGGTTAGTTCACCCCAAAATGAGAATTTTGTCATTAATTACTCCCCATAATGTAGTTCTAAACCCGTAAGACTTTCATTCATTTTCGGAACACAAATGAAGATATTTTGATGAAATCTGAGAGACTTCTGTCCCTCCATAGACTGCCTTTGCAACTTGAACTTTGACGCTTCACAAAGTTCATAAAGATATTGGAAAATTAATGCATATGAATTGAGTGGCATAGTCCAAATTTTCTGAAGAGACACAATCACTTTATATGATGAACAGATTTAATTTAGGCTTTTATTCACATATAAACATGCTGCGTATAACACAAGAATGAACCTCGTTGGTTACACAGCACGTTTGAGTTTTAAACCGCTTGATTCATTGGATTAGTTTTCTGATCTCTTTATGAACTTTACTGCAATGGTTGCAAAGGCAGTCTATGGAGGGACAGACATCTCTCAGATTTCACTAAAAAGATCTTCATTTGTGTTCCGAAGATGAACAAAATTCTTACAGGTTTGGAACGACATGAGGGTGAGTAATTAATGACAGAATTTTCATTTTTGGGTGAACTAACTCTTTAAAAATTAAATTTTGAAGTACAAAGAATGAAATGGTACTTTCTTGTAAAACCTCCTCCTTTGATCTTCGAAAAATCTTTTTTTACAGTGTAAGTGCTGATTCTTTTTCTCACTTTCAAACCTGCAATATTCTTCATCTTCTCAAGTATGGATCTGAAAATCAACATGTCTGCTTGTTCATTTTCTTTAGGGAAGAGCTGGGAGTCTTAACCTCGAGACCTTTCAAGACCGCATAAAAAGTCTGCTCTGGGTTTCATTACTCAGTGTCTTGGCCTTGGTTTGGGTCTCAAAAATGTACATCTTGGTCTAGGTCTCAGCTTATGGTCTCAGACAAGACCACAGTCAATTTCCAATGTATTAAATGTGATAATTACCTCAACCGCGAATCGGCAAGTGGTTCAGCTTTTAGAAATACATTCAGAATTTTCTCTTTTTTAACTCATTAAAATGGACAGCCAGCTTTTTGGACTCCAACAGGATCTGGGCCTCAAAAGGTTCACACTCACTTTCCTCACGTTGAAATGTTCCAAATGTCAAATAAATTGATTTCAAACAGAACGACTGTGTTTTAAATACATCTGTAGCCTTTTGTTTTTTCTCCTTTTCTCTAATTTGCTTCCTGATCTAGATGTCTGATAAGCCAACCATTGTATATTACGAAAATTGTTGGCTTTTTTACAAATTGCTTCTGTTCCTCTTTAAGTCGCTTTGGATAAAAGCAGCTGCTAAATGCATAAATGTAGAATGTTGTTATTCTAAAAAAAAAAAAAAAATGTGGTTTGGGTCTCAAACTTACAGTCTTGGCCTGGATCTGCGTCTTGGCTCATGGTTTCAGACAAAACTGCAACTTATTTCCAAAGCACTTAAGGTGAAAGTGACCTCAACTATTGGTGAGGTATTACAGAGAATTTGCAAGAAATCCATAGTTATAAACGTCCACTATTTCATATGAATGCTACAATGAATTCAGTTTTTCCTTTCTTCAGTTCACTAAAATGCATGGCATTGCATGGTTCTTGTCTTTGTCTGAATTTAAGCATTGAAAAGTTTAGTCTTGGGTCTAGAATGTATTGGCTCCAATTCCATATCTTCATACCATATATAAACTTAAGGAAAATAGAACAGCAACAGAATTAGAGACAATAATAGACTGCCCACATTCTAAAAAAATGTGTATTACCATCTGTTGAATTTATCAAGACTGAATTAGCAGCACTGGTGTGTTTGTGGGGGTGGATGTGCGCAGAGGAAAGCTTTTACTGACTCTGGATGCCTTCGACGTTGCTTACGTAAGCTTGACATTCTTTTTTGATTTGTCTCCACCGCAATTGCCTGGCCAGATGAGCTATTACACAAGCTGAGCCATTAAAGAAGTCCACTTAACAAAGAGTTTGCAACTAGCTGCTCAGATATTATTCTCTGTGTCAGAAGCTTTTTTAAAACTACTTTTTTTAGACTTGTGGACAGAGACATGCTGCCATGCAAATCTGCAATGAATCTTCAGATAATCCTTAAAAAGGATGTCAGGAGTGTGTAATTTCAGGGAAAAATCACCACTACAACATATGACCATCCTAAATCCTTCTGTGGATTTAATCTATCATGTGAACTTCTAAACGTTTTCCAAAGAGACCCCACCCCCCAAAAAAGTAGTGTTGGTATGTTACTTTGGCAGATGATGTAGTGTCTCAGACAGCAGTCATAAATGTCACACCTTCTGCTGTTAGACAATTGATGCAGACCTATCTCCTCTGGTGTTGCATTGCTCTCTGCCTCAGTCAATATTGCATAAGGTGTTTTTAACAAAATGACACCTTGAAGATTACATTCACTGACACTACCTCTTGCACTGAAAAATGGAACAAAATTCATCCTCCATGTGTGTGTTAATTCCCTTACTTTCAATGCTTTTCCTACCTGGTAGTTGATTTTCTTTTGCTGTGGCCTAAAAAAAAGATTATTTGGACTCTTAAGAAAAACAAAAGTCGATGCATTAAATGTCAAAATATCGAAGCATGTGGCACTGGTCAAGAAAGCACACTTTTCAAACAAAACATTTGAGAAAAGACATTTGTTTTTGAATAACAAAGAAAATATAACATACTACAAAAGAGGTACGGACATCATACTACTGTACATCCAATAAAATCACCAAAACATGAGTCAAAATATGAAGAAAATATAGCGCAAATATGAAGAGACATTAGTTGTTTAAAAAGCTCCTGCAGTATTTATTTGCAGATGCCTTTTAGTTTGATATTTTATCTAATGAAATGAAATTCATTTTTAGTGTCGCTTAAGTGTGCACATACACTGATCAGGCATAACATTATGACCACCTTCCTAATATTGTGTTGGTCCCCCTTTTGGTGCCAAAACAGCCCTGACCCGTCGAGGCATGGACTCCACTAGACCCCTGAAGGTGTGCTGTGGTATCTGGCACCAAGATGTTAGCAGCAGATCATTTAAGTCCTGTAAGTTGCGAGGTGGAGCCCCATGGATCGGACTTGTTTGTTCAGCACATCCCACAGATGCTGGATTGGATTGAGATCTGGGGAATTTGGAGGCCAAGTCAACACCTCAAAATCGTTGTTGTGTTCCTCAAACCTTTCCTGAACCATTTTTGCTTTGTGGCAGGGCGGATTATCCTGCTGAAAGAGGCCACACCCACCAGGGAATACCGTTTCCATGAAAGGGTGTACATGGTCTGTGACAATTCTTAGGTAGGGGGTAAAGTAACATCCACATGGATGGCAGGACCCAAGGTTTCCCAGCAAAACACTGCTCAAAGCATCACACTGCCTCTGCCAGCTTGCCTTCTTCCCATAGTGCATCCTGGTGCCATGTGTTCCCCAGGTAAGCGACACACAAGCACCTGGCCATCCACATGATGCAAAAGAAAACGCGATTCATCAGACCAGGCCACCTTCTTCCATTGCTCCGTGGTCTAGTTCTGATGCTCACGTGCCCACTGTTGGCGCTTTCGGCAGTGGACAGGGGTCAGCATGGGCACCCTGACTGGTCTGTGGCTATGCAGCCCCATACGCAAGGTGTATTCTGACACCTTTCTATCAGAACCAGCATTAACTTCTTGAGCAATTTGAGCTACAGTAGCTCGTCTGTTGGATTGGGCCACACGGCCAGTCTTCGCTCCCCACGTGCATCAATGAGCCTTGGCCACCCATGACCCTGTCATCAGTTCACCACTGTTCCTTCCTTTGACCACTTTTGATAGATACTGACCACTGCAGACCGGGAACACCCCACAAGAGCTTCAGTTTTGAAGATGCTCTGACCCAGTCGTCTAGTCATCATAATTTGGCCCTTGTCAAACTCATTTTTCCTGCTTCTAAAACACATCAACTTTGAGGACAAAATGTTCACTTGCTGCCTAATATATCCCACCCACTAACAGGTGCCGTGATGAAGAGATAATCAGTGTTATTCACTTCACCTGTCAGTGGTCATAATGTTATGCCTGATCGGTGTATATATTTTTATATCATCTTATGTCGATGATTGCATTCTTAATTATTTTGTGCGATCCTAATGCTGAATTCTAGAATACATTAAATCTTTGTCTTCATTCTCAGGTCTGGAAGTGTACAGCACCACTGGAACGAGATCTACTACTTCGTTGATCACCTTGCGCATAAGTTCATCAGGTGATTCCAGCAGAAACTCAGCATGCTGTATAGGTTTTATTATTTTTTCTGATCTGTTTATTGTCATTACTACAATGTATTTATTAAAAAAAAGAGATATGTAACCTAAAGTTTTAAGAAGTTGTTCTGTTGTGGTTGAAATTAAATTGTTCAATGACTGTACACTTTACTGTGGCAAGCAATTTGGAGTTGTCACTGTCCAAAAAATATATAATTAAAAGGCTGCAAGCCAATTTAAGTGCTAAGGAATAATGACAGCTTGTATAGCAGGAATAGCTAATGGAAATCCTAGAAGACCCTATTAATGTCAGCTTGGCAGCAACTGCAGCCTGATGGTCGAGGAATAAAAAAAAAAAAAAAAAAAATGTTTTACCTATTATGCTCTCTCTCTTCAGCCCCCAGCTCCGCATGTCCTTCATAGTCTTTTCAACGGAGGGAAGGATCCTGATGAAACTTACAGAAGACAGGCAAGAGTTCATAACACATGCTGTGATTTCATACTGCCAATATCTCTGGCTGAAAAGCTTTTGACTTTGATATCTTTTTACTTGCTTTGAGTCGGTCACCTTTTTTGTATCTTGTGTTGTTCAAACAAATCAAGTAGAGCTGGCAGCATTTAAATCCATGCTGGTCCAGGCATTATGCTGGTTACAGTTGGTTTGCCTCTGAATGAATTGTATCTCTCTGTTAAAGTACATTTCATCTTTATTTAAATAAACAGTAAAGCAATTATTGCATGATGTATAAACACAGTAAATTGCCATGAAACTCCTAAAAATCTTAATATTCAGGGATCTGATTCGTGCTGGGCTGGAGGAACTTCAGCATGTTTTACCAGGTGGAGATACCTTCATGCACAAAGGCTTTCAGAGGGTAAGAGGTTATTGTAAAGTACAGTAAAGTACCTCAGAACAAATGCACTGTTTATTGATAAATATTTGCGTGGTTTTCTAGGCAAGTGAGCAGATCTACTATGGAACAGGTGACGGTACGTTATGAATCACATTCTTCTGGTGACTGGCTTCTGTGTGAGCTGTGCTTCCTACCTTTCTAAATTTGTGACAATGGGGACCTTTTTGCCCGCGAAATTTCACCTTTAGTCAGTTAAAGATGTAGTTATAGATGTCACGTTTATTCGTTCGTTTGCCGATTTGTATCGGATCATGGTCGACAAAATATAAGTAGGCTACTGTCATTATATATTATTTTATTATATGTTTACACATCAGAAAGTTTAAAACGTGGATGACGGTGGTGGTGTCCACGGTCATTTTGAGTACCAAGGCAAAAGCTGAAGAAGCAGCAGCTTGTCATGTACGTTGTCAGAGAAGCTTCAGCAATGTTGGCGGCAAATAGGCAACGACTTTGTTGCAGTTTGACGGCGCGTGTCCCCTGAAACATAGCGTTTTTTCATTCTATGGCCGTGTGTCCACCAAAGCGTTTTTAGCCAGCTGAAAATGCTAGGCGCTCTGCTTAAAACGCCCTGTCCCAAATGGCACACTTCTATGCATTTCGGTCTTGTGGACTTACAATGGCTGTCGCGTTCGCGTGTCCGTTAAGTCCACGAGACCGTAGGGTGTCGCATTTGTCAATTTTAGGCTTCAGAAGGGTGCTCGCGAGCGCCCCCTTTGTGGCCGATATGCGCCCTCGATGCGCACTTTTGCTGAGCCAGCACTAGTGCGAGCTCCGGGGCAGACTTCTACCCGACAGTCAAAGCCAGCAATATTAATTTCTCATCCATTTTGTTTCGTTCTCTGCTTGTTGATGTCATTGTACAGCAAGAATGTTGTGACAGTTGGTCGGTGTTGTATTTGTCCCGCCTCTTCTCCACTCTGATTGGATGGCTGAATAAAAAGTGACAGTGATGAGTGCAGCGTTTTACTCAAAGTTGAACATTCTTCAACTCGAGGCGACCAGTAAAAAAACGCAGAGCTCTCAGTGCTTGAGCGTGAAAAAGACGCTCAGCGCCTTGTTACGCTCCTGGCGTTTAAAAAAAGCGGCGCTTCCATTGAAAACAATTGGAAAAGTACACTAGCAGCTGGAAAAAACGCTTTGGTGGACACGGGGCCTATGGAAGTTAAAAACGCTCGCTCTTCTCCGCGCCAGTTTTTTTTAACTGAGTGAGGGGCTCTAGCAGACCAATCACAGCGCTTGCGGTCCGCGTAGAATTGACGAGTTGTTATTACATTTTTGAAGAGGTAAGGTCTTTGAGTCCGAAATTCACGTCCGAAATTTTGATCTGACAAGTTGATCCACATCTACACAGCACAAAGCAGTAGCACTGTATGACAAACAAAGTGCGGAATACAAAGAGACGGAATATAAAAACAGATTGTGCCAGTAGCAAAGCATCAAACTGAGCCAATGACATCCTGAAGTAAACTCTGAATTGCTCGGGATAATCACACAGCTCCTTGATGAGGTGGAACTCTCCTTTCTCTCTATGCAATCTCGGGATTGGATGGACCCAATATTTCCTCTTTCTTTTTCTCTTTTTAAGAAGAGAGAGGACATGTTCACTGCTTGAAGACTCCATTTTGTATTGTTTTGCGAATTTTTTCGCAACAGATTCATTAATACGCATCGGACTCAGAGTGCAAGGTCTCTGTATGTGACGAATTTTTAGGATCACATATACGAAAAAAAGCATACGAATATTTCGTAGGCTACAGGTGCGGTCACACTGCACTTTTCGTCCCATTAACTTCCATTCGCATGCAAATGCGTCAGACCGGAAACCCAAGCTCATGCGAAAAGTTTCGCATTTCGCTGCCAAAGCCACTGGAAGGCAAGCCTGCAACCTTTAGCCAAAAAAGCGTAACGGCTAATGCTAACTGGCGGTATGGGCGGTATGCATTGGCGGTACGCAGGGAGGAGTTTTGAACGGCGATACGATAGGCTGAGAGGTGCCGCACTTGATTAAGTTAGCCGTTACACTTTCTCCAATGGTAAGATATACAGACCCTCTTATCTACCTATAATAATACGATCTCTGTCGCTGCGTTCCAAAGTTCAAGTTTGGTGAACTCTGACCTGCGACTTCGCATCACGTGAAGACGTGCAACCAGTAAAAGATCGATTCGTCACGGCATGACTTCTTGGCTGAATTAAAAGAATGATATTTTTGCAGTAAAGTCGAGTAGGTTCTATATTTTTACATTTCGAACGTATTTACTATATGTTTTTGAATTCATGTTTATTAAAAAAAAAAAAAAAAAAAAAAAGACGCTGTAGACCGTGACGTCATATCACGACCGTTGCAGCATCCGATGAAATTTCGCACTAGTCTAGTGTGACCGCGGCATACGCGCGCCAAAAGACTATTTGGTGATATCAGGGCCATGAGATGAACCCCAAAGTAACGAACTCCCAGAAACTACTGTCAGAAATTCAAAAATGTATTAAATAATTCACACTCTGAACCACTCTTGGAGGTTCTTTTATGGACCATTATAGTTTCTCACTTTCTGCTTTTGTTAGGATACCGCACAGCGAGTGTCATCATTGCTCTGACAGATGGAGAATTGCGCGAGAATGAATTTGACTTGGCAGCCAGAGAGGTGAGACCTTAGATCCTGACATATTTTCCTATTATTTCTCCCCTGAGCATGAAAAAAATGTACTTTAGCTGACTTTACCCGCAGAGGCAGCAGCTATTTATAAAATAAACTGAACATTGGGCCTTCTTTCTCTCAGACTGTCTCTTTCATTATCTAGATCATATTTGCATAGTTTGATATTTCACATGTGCTGACTCTAATTGAAAATGTGCAACCCAGCACACATCTTTTTGAACCCTTTCTTTGATATGATCAAATGGCAGGCCGGTCGCTCGCGTCAGCTGGGAGCTTCTGTGTACTGTGTTGGAGTGAAGGACTTTAATGAAACCCAGGTAAGGTGACAAAATGATTTGGCCCTTCATTGTGAGCAGTTCATCACAATCTTGACCTTTCAGCATTTGTTATACAATGTAAGAATGAAAGAATACAAACGCATATTTTCATGATTTCTCATTTGGTCACAGCTGGCAACAATAGCTGACAGCAAAGATCACGTCTTTCCTGTTAATGACGGCTTTGAAGCACTGCAAGGGGTCATTGATTCAGTGAGTGGATGGAATAAAATTAAACTCCGTCACAGCTACTCTCAAATCTTTATTTTGATAATTTTATTGATGTATCTAATTAGCTGCGTTCCAAAACCTTGTGAGCTGCCTAGGCAGCATTTTATGTTATCAAATGTGCACTTTTGACAGGAAAAACATGCCGTCTTTTAGTCAAATTCTAAGGCAGCGTTGCATGTGTCATTCACTGAAATGATAATGTAACTCTGAGTGGCTCAGTGAAAAAAAAATCTATCCAAGATGGCAGGCAAAGTGAGAAAAAAGTCAATTATAAATATAAAATGCATTTAAAAAATACTATTATAACATTTAATGCAACTAAAATAATTCTGTATCAAAAGTATTGTAAAAAAAAAAAAAATAGCTCAATATAATTAAAATCTATACACCCCCCTCCGGTTCTACTCAGCACCACAATGAGTGGGATTCGAACCTGTGTTTCCGGCATGGGAGGTGGGTGTGATAACAAGGACGCTAAAAACTGCAGCATTAGTCAAACTCTTGAGGCCAGGGGAGTGAGGTTTACTTGCACAGTTCTTTACTAGCTGGCCTCCATTACACTAAAACTCTTTGACAAACTCTATTGAAATCAATTGTGAGTTGATGCATAGTATAGAGCATTACAAATCAGTCATTTATGAGAATGCTTGAGTTAGGATGGTGCCTACTGTATGCAATAGAGAGCAAGCCAGCTCACTAGGTTTTGGAACAGAGCCTTTATATCTAAAGCCTTTATATATAAAGTTAAAGTTACTTAAAAAACACAGATATTGTGTAATCTCTACAATAAAATGACATCTATGACATGTTCAGAACATTCAAACATAAAAGCTTTCTTCTTTTCTTGCCTCAGATATTGAAGAGATCCTGTATAGAAATCCTCGCCGTGGAGCCCTCAAGTATTTGTGCAGGAGGTAAACATACGTCAGGCCTGTGGCAAAGACCTAGTTCAGACACGCAACAAAAAAATCAGATTTTTTACATATAGCTACAACTGCAAAACACCACATGAAATCCGAATCTAAAGCCGATCTAAACCTAAAGGATTTTTGGAAATGCATTTCCAGCTTGAATGGTCATATTGGATTGCGTGTTTTTTTTTTTTTTTGTTCAGGACACAACATGTATGTAACATCAAACACAATGTGTTTCTTCCATCCCAGAATCCTTTGAGGTAGTGATTCGAGGGAACGGATTCCTTCATGCCCGTGATGTGAGCAGAATCCTTTGCAGCTTCCGTATCAACAACACCCTCACCGTGAGTAAGTGAAAAACAGCACAAACCGATTCCTGTTCCTTGCGTTGCCAACTGTGAGCTGCTGAAATTTTATAGGTGCAGTACTGATTTCTGAGAAATGCTGTTGATATTTGAAATCACCAAAACAAACACGCCCCTACCCAAAAGGATCACACCCCTATCTTGATAACTCCACCCCCAAATTCATGAACATGCTATGCATCACAGGCACCTCCCTCCTTGTGAGTGGACACACCCCTTACTGCTGATTGGCTACAAGTGTGTTTGATGGTCCAATCCACTTTCAACAGTGTTTCTCAGAAAACGCTTACTGTACCTTTAATAGGCCATCCTGTAGAGCTGCACGATTAATCTGTAAAAAGATCGCGATCTCGATTCAAGCACCCACGCGATCCTACTTTATTAATGACAACGATTCTCCCGCGTCTATTAAACCTTTGACAAAATCATACCGGAACGTTCAAATCTGTGTTCGTGCTGCCGCTGCCAGAGAGAGCCGTTTTGAATCACACATTAGTTATTTCTTTGTTACAAATATTCACATTATCACAGAAGTACTGAGATATAAGTTTTAAGTTAGTATTTAAACACCGATGTCTACGATAGCGATCAAAATAGAGCAAACTACCTTTTGAAACGAACTTGGCACATCAAATAACGGTTATATCAATTACTACTAATTCCACTAGGTGGCGACAACTGACTGGTAAAAAATGTATTTGTCATTGAATTGTTCATTCAAAAGATTCGTTCAAAAAAACTGATTCATCCAGCAATGAAACAAGTATTTATTAATGAGTCATTGAATTCATTCAAAACCATTTTGTAAATAATTAATTCAAACATTTTCAGCAATTAGAGTCAGCAATTTATTTTTTTTCAGAACTTCTAGTAAATTACATGTTATCTTTTTGAAAACAAAAAATCATGATTCTCATTTTATCCAGAATTGTGCAGCTCTACCATCCTGTGTTAGCATTAGCTGCTAACCCAAATGATTTCCTCATTTGATAAGGAACAAAAGTCACAGTTGTTAAATGACTGAAAGTTTGGTAGCACTTTGTTTTACATTCCTGTTTCCCATGTACATACGATGTACTTATTACAGTAATTACAATGACTAACTAGGTGCTAACCCTGAACCCAGAGGCGTCATGCCCATTTAAACCAATTTAAACCAGATTTTTGAGCCAAATGGATATTGAATGCAACTTCCAAAAGACAAAACATAATCATTTTTTAACATTTGATGTGATCACACAGGTGTGATTAGAACATTCAGTGTGGCACGTCATCAACTGCTAAATTCAAATCTTCTAAATTTGAATCTTGATGTTTCCCCATTCAAATAGATAGGAGCTGTACTTGCATAATGAAATGGCTGCCCGAGAAGCGTTTCAAAGATGGCCGCCGAGTGAAATGACTTGTTTTAAAGGGACTTTGGCTGTGCACACCTGTCACAAATCACAACCATAGATCACAACTGTTCTGTGATATTTAAATACACATAGTACTAGCAGAAAAAAAAGTGTGTAAAATACACACTGATGTCTATGGAAGCAGCAATATTAATCCTTTCAGATAGCTATAATTTGACAACATGTTTTATTGATAATAGATAAACACTGTGTATGTAATTATAAAGTTTATTCTTTTCCCAGTTCACCGGTCTTTCAGGAGAAGTGGATAAATGTACATGTTGTAAATCCGACAACTCTGAACTCTGAACACCCATTGCCTGCTATAGATCATCTAACATTCAAACTGGCATTTAAATGACAAAATACACTTACTAATAATAATAATACATAAAAATGTGAAATTTGTACATGTAAGTACACGTACTGTAAAATAAAGTGCAGCCGAAAGTTTTATTCATTGAGTCCAGGCCTAGCTAAACTCACCAGTGGAAATAGAAAAATAAGCATTGTCTTCATGCATGTAGCAATGCAGACAACTTTGTTTTTGTCCTTTTGTAATGATAAAGAAGCCAATTGAATCCAAATGTCAGTACGGCTGCCGTGTTTTTTGCTCGAGAAAGGTTGGCTGCAGCACTTGTAAATCACAAGACTTGCCTTGAATGCAAAACACATGTGCACAAACACCATTAAAAACACAAATGGAAAATATTACCAGTACTTTTGGTTCAGGATATTAGATGTTTTTAATTGTTTTGTATATGTATTTGTTGGATTAGCATGTGTAGAGTTAGACCAATGTCATGAAAGCACCTTCAAAATTCTTTTTCCACATATAGGTGAACAAATTCAATTCTTTTAGGGTATGCCGCTAAATTATACTCCCTATCCCATCGTATGATTCTTGCATAACTGTTACATTTGGTAACTAATAAAATGGCTCAACGCACAGTTCCTGGAATGCTGGATTTATCTTGGAAGTGAATGGCTAGAAATTAGTCAGCTGTGGTGTTGATGTCCTAATGATTTCTGAGCTTCTATCCTTCTCTCTCAGCTGCTGTTTTACTTAAAGAATATCAGATGGCAAATGGAAACGCAGGGCCCATCTCACAAGTGTGAGTCTCGGCCAGGGTAAATGAGGCTTTGGAGTCAAACATTTTCCAGTTTCTCATTTTTCATGTGGAAAAATGACAAGAGAATGAAAAATTCTGCCCTTCAGTTTTAGGCTGAACCTGAATGATAAAAATATGCAGTGCAGTTTCAGTGTTTTTCTTCTGAAAATAATTATTAGTGGTAATTGCTAAGGCGAGCATCACCATTACTCATAAGTAGGGTTAGGGGCTTTTCAAATGTCTGCAAATAACTTGTTTGTGCTATATTGGCATGAATAATACCTCAAATCATGCGGCTTATTGAGAAGAGGTGTGCTGTTACAAGAAAATGAGCAAAACAATCCCATAGACTTAGAATACAAGAGGGATTTGAGTCATATCTACAGAACAAAGCATCATAGAGACTTGAGTGTGGACACCTCTGATTTGCGTCAGGGAGTGACGACCTAGCGACCACCCAAAACAGCCTTGCAACTGCATAGTAACACCCTGGCAACCACCCAGTACACTGAAGCATCTTGGC